>NC_137773.1:158837982-159101237 GCF_963455305.1 Plecotus auritus | reverse complement strand
TAATGATACTGGGAGTCAACAGATTTTCAGACCAAGTTCTGGTAAAATGAGAATTCATGTAGAGTGTATTTTTAGCAAAGAGAAGTGTTTAGTGATATTCACTATTATTATTATTGCTGTTCTTATTGTACCAAATGACCTGTCATCTCTGTGAGATTACTGAATGTAAGTAAACTAAGTCAGTAAAAAACAAAACAAAAACCACAATGTTTTAACATGACTTGAAATTTGTCACTTAAGATTTATCTGATCTTTGAATAATTTAAATCTCAGCATTTAGAATATCCTAGTGAATAATCTTTAAATATCTGTGGAGAACAGATGTAATGAACTCGCTTGATACTCAAAATCCTGTACACTAGAACTGAGAGCTAACCAAGTAGCTTACTTGAAGAGTAAAATGAAATTGAAGTCTGATTGGAAGAATGAGAGTGGGTGTTAAATGATAAAATAAGGCAGTGGTCACCAACTGGTGGTCTGCGGACAACTGGTGGTCTGTGAGGTCCGAAAGGTTGGCGACCACTGCCTTAAATCTTACTTTTATCTAATGATAATTACATGGGTTTTTATTTTTCCTTTTTCATGAAGGTGTGTGTGTGTGTGTGTGTGTGTGTATGTATGTGTATATATATATATATATATATATATATATATATATATATATCCTATATAATAAAGAGGTAATAGGCAAATTGACCATCACGTCCTCATACAAGATGGCCGCCCCCATGTGGTCACAATATGGCTGCCACAAGATGGTCGGCAGGGGAGGGTAGTTGTGGGTGATCAGATCAGCAGGAAGGGCAGTTAGGGGTGACCAGGCCAGCAGGGGAGGGCGGTTGGGGGCGACCAGGCTGGCAGGGGAGGGCAGTTAGGGGGGACCAGGCTGGCAGGGGAGGGCAGTTAGGGGTAACCAGGCCGGCAGGGAAGGGCAGTTGGGGGCGACCAGGCCTGCAGGGGAGGGCAGTTGGGGGGACCAGGCCTGCAGGGGAGGGCAGTTGGGGACGATCAGGCCAGCAGGGAAGGGTAGTTGGGGGTGACCAGGCCTGCAGGGGAGGGAGAGCAGTTGTGGGTGATCAGACCAGCAGGAAGGGCAGTTAGGGGTGACCAGGCCAGCAGGGGAGGGCAGTTGGGGGCGACCAGGCCTGCAGGGGAGGGCAGTTAGGGGGGACCAGGCTGGCAGGGGACGGCAGTTAGGGGTAACCAGGCCTGCAGGGGAGGGCAGTTGGGGGGGACCAGGCCTGCAGGGGAGGGCAGTTGGGGACAACCAGGCCGGCAGGGGAGGGCAGTTGGGGGCAACCGGGCCGGCAGGGGAGGGCAGTTGGTGGCGATTGGGCCAGCAGGGGAGCAGTTAGGCGTTGATCAGGCTGGCAGGGGAGGGGTTAGGGGGTGATCAGGCTGGCAGGCAGAAGAGGTTAGGGGCAATCAGGCAGGCAGGCAGGCGAGTGGTTGGGAGTCAGCAGTCCTGGATTGTGAGAGGGATGTCTGACTGCTGCCTAAACCAGCAGTCAGACATCCCCCGAGGGGTCCCAGATTGGAGAGGGTGCAAGCTCCCTCACCTGAGGATATTTTCATTGATTCTAGAGAGACAGAGGGAGAGAGAGAAACATCAATGTGCGACATCAATCGGTTGCCTCCTGTAAGCACCCGGACCAGGGATCGAACCCGCAACTTAGGTATGTGTCCTGACCAGGAATTGAACCTGAAACGTTTTGATGCATGACACTCAACTAACTCAGCCACCCAGCCAGGCTGCATGACTATTTTTTTTATATCAGGCAATCTGTTTTCTTCTCTTTTGTTTCTCTCCTATTCTTTATTCATTCACAACTTAATCTCTGTTATCATTCTGTGATTTCTGACATTTTTTCTCTAGTCTCTGTTTCAATCTCCTAGTTACCTTGCTTCATTAACACCTCAGGGCTTCTGAAGCCTGCTGTTTTAAGGTTATCTTTTCCCTCCAGTATTCTCTGTAAGACTACTTTCCTAAAAAAACCAATAGGCTAATTTTCCCTAAGGCTGTGTGGAAAAGTATCTGTTTCTAAAAAAGGAGTGAAATAGCAATGATTCAGAATTGTGTGGAAAAAATACAATCCCGTTTTCTAATGTTCTATTCGTGCTGCCTGAATACCAGTCCCTAAAAAAATTAAAAAAAAAAATAAAGTACTATCTTG
This sequence comes from Plecotus auritus, assembly GCF_963455305.1. Lineage (NCBI taxonomy): Eukaryota > Metazoa > Chordata > Mammalia > Chiroptera > Vespertilionidae > Plecotus > Plecotus auritus. The sequence continues at coordinate 159,099,063 of NC_137773.1, read as the reverse complement.
AAAACTCCAGGCTGCTTTTTTCTTTCCCTGTAATTTGCAGCATTCAACTCTGTATTGTAGAAAATTGGTTGCTGTGGCATAACAACAAATGTTATCTTTTAAAAGCAAACAACTGCACCACATGTGGCTTTTAAAATAAATAGTGCCAACTTCATTTTACAAAACTAATAGCTGTATGTACAGCTAAATGAAAATGTAAAAAATGAATTTTTGTAGACAGGCTATAATGAATGTTATCTATAAAGGGAACACATTTATATAAGCTCCTCAAGGGCAGGGATTTTATGATACTGATATTTACCACTGTAGGGGAGAGGAGGCTGTCAACATGTATTTGTTCAATAAACAAATGAAAAAAATATAGAATATTTACATTTGAAGAGAGACCATACATATCATGACTAAAAACAACAACTGATTGAGAACTTCTGATGTTATACCACTTGGGTTTGCACCAGCTATCATTAAAGGGAAGGGTAATATATTAACAGATGTATGACATGTATAAAGAAAAATGTATTGTTAGTTATTCAAATTTTGATTGGAGCACTTTTCAAAGATTTGTGATTAATATTTTGGTCAGTAGAGATTATAACAGTCTCAAACATTGACTAGAGACTTAGGTTTAAGAATATTTCATAAATCCTTCAAATTAGAAAATAAAACTGACAGACACTGTAGAAGTATAAAATATATCACTACATTTCATCTACTTCAAATAAACAGTACAAAATTTAAAAATTTTGAGATATTTAGATAAAAATGACTAACAAATTGCCCTCTCCCCTCCACTTCCCATCTCATAAGAAGATTCATGTACTTTGTTCTGATAATATTAGAAGAATGTACTTTCCTTCAAACCCTGTATGAGTCAGTTTTCCATTATTTTTCATCTAGAGGCCTCGTGCACAAAAATCATGCACTCGGGAGGGGGTCACTCAGCCCGGCCTGTGCCCTCTTGCAGTCTGGGAGCCCTCGGGGGACATCCTTAGTGCTGCCGCGAAGGCTAGAGAGGCTCCCGCCACTGCTGCTGCACTCACCAGCCATAAGCATGGCTTCTCGGAGTGCACTGACCACGTTGAGCATCTGCCCCCTGGTGGTCAGTGCATGTCATAGCGACCGGTTGTTCCAGTGTTTGTTTGATTTGCATATTAGTCTTTTATTATATAGAATTTTTTTTCAGTCAGAATTTAGTGATACATAGATTAAAGAGCAAAGACATCAACCTCCTGTTTGTAGTGAAAACTAATATATTATAGTAAGGTAATTATGTTCACTATCATACTGACAAGTTCTAGGGTTTTCAAAGACATTCAGGGGTGGGCAAAAGTAGGTTTACATACGTGAGTGACTTTCTTTTGAGATAATAAAGCTACTGTAATAATCATAACCTGCATGTCTTTTTTCATACAAACAACTGTAAACCTACTTTTGCCCACCCCAGTATGTATTCGGAGGTCACACAACTCAAATAGATGGGTGGTTATACCTTCTTAAATGTGGTAAAACTCTAAATTTTTAAGATTCATTTATTGCCCAGCTGGTGTGGCACAGTGGTTCAGTGTGGCTCAGTGGTTGAGTGTCAACTCAGGAACCAAGAGTTCACTGGGATTCCCAGTATGGGCACATGCCCAGGTTGCAGGCTCAATTCCCAGTAAGGGGCATGCACGAGGCAGCCAACTGGTGATGTTCCTCTCGCACTGATGTTTCTATCTCTCTATCCCTTTCCCTTCCTTGCTCTCTAAAAATCAATTAAAACATATTATAAAAAATTATTCACTTATCAAGTATGTACTTAAAATCTGTATCATTACTTCATAGTTACATGATAGAATATTTATGGCCTGGCTAGGAGTAATTGTATTCTTTACTTATCATAAAAATCAATTAATGAAAGAGGTTAAGAATGGAGAGTAAAAGAATAAAACATTTTATCAAAATTTCTAATTATTATGCTTTCACTATCAAACATTGTAAATCCAAATCTTCAGTTTGATATTATAGTGTAGGAATAGTACTTTTTTCAAACACTGTTGACTATTATAATATACATTTTCTCACATATCTAGTTTAGTGGAGGAATAAGATACTTTTGGTTATAGATATTGCTGGCACAAGATACTGTTGCTACAGAATTATTAAGCTTTTATTCCTCTCTAATAGTAACTGAGGAAGGTGAAAACATGTCTTCCAATCACCAATTTGTCTTACAGATTTGGTCCATGGTGATAATGTAATTTTACGAAGTAATCTCGTGAACTGAAGTTTTATGTGCTGCTTTAATAAATGCTTTTGCATACTTTTGTGAGTAAACAATGCTATTGCTCTGATTTAAAAAATATATATACTTTCTATTATTTTTGCCTCCATTTGTTACTTCACACAAACTCTTTTTTGTATTTTACAGATTTTTTTGACATGTAATTGAAATGCAATAAACTAGACACGCTGAGTGTATAAAATTAGCAAAGTTTTCACATCTTTACATTTCCACACAACCTCTTAAGAAAAAAAATAAAGTTGCACCCAGCCGGTGTGGCTCAGTGGTTGAGTGTTGACCTTTGAATCAGGAGGTCATGGTTCAATTCCTGGTTGGAGCACATGCCCAGGTTGTGGGCTCAATCCCCAGTGGAGGGCATGCAGGAGGCAGCTGATCAATGATTTTCTCTCATCAATGACATTTCTATCGCTCTCCCCCTCTCCCTTCCTATCTGAAATCAATAGAAATCTATTAAAAATAAATAAATAAAGTTATTCTTAACCTTGGGTGTAGGAATGTGGTCAGGGAGCAATGTAATTGGCATTCATGATAATACAGCTGTCTCTATCCACCTGCAATTCAGCTTTTACAGCATGCACATCAACTTCAGTATCTTTTTTTTCTTACTAGAATGATATAAAGTATATTTTTTTAGAAAAATCAATCTAGTTACTCTTTTTTAGTGTATATTTTTAATTAATAAGAACGTATCATTTCAAATGTCTTTTTTTCTCTCACTCATATATATTTTTACAGTGAGTATATGGTATTGGCAATACATGTGCACTAAAGTAATTTGCTGCAAGAGACAGTGTCCATTTCTGGTGAAGAGGGAAAGCCTGTACTTTCCATACTTCAAAATATTGTCATTCTGTATCTCAATAAACCTATATTCTCTTTCTGTCATCTGTCATAGACCAGCTAAATAATATTTCCATCAGGAAGTCTTCCCCTGCTATTCCCAGTTTGTCCAATAACAGTATTCCAAAATGTTGGGTATACAGATGTGTGTGAGGAAATACCTCCTAGCTCATTTTGTTTTAGATTTTCTACAACTTTTTATCACTCTGTGGAGTAGATAATAGTGAAATATTAACAGATAGCAGAGAGAAGGCAGTTTTTCAACTCTATTCAATTATACTAAATTTTACTTCTTTTGTTAACAAGGAGAATACAATTTTTAACAAATGTCCAGAAAGGATTATTAAGCAGGTGATTTGTCAGTACTTAGAATGCAATGTGGTGATCACGGGGGATTAAGAATGGACATACCAAATACAAATTGTGCTATGCATGGGTCATGCCATTTATCTTTTCAATATGGTTATTAAAATTACAGATTAGGGGAATAAAATGGATAGAGTACATCTGAACTCCATTTTGATTTAATATGAGGTCTTTAGAAGTCTCTCAAAAAATGTGTTAAAGCAAGTGATAGACTAAGGGTCATATGCAGATTCTTCTTGACTGTTGGTGTTGTGCCAACCAGTTATCACATCATTCTTTGTTTACACCCAATAACAACTTCTTCCTATTTTGGTCAGGTATATACACAAGTCTTTGATGCCTTCTTCCTTTATTACAATCAATGGTATTGGCCAAGTGTCAAAATCAATACAGCAGCCTGGCAGTCACAAATCTGACTTTTATGCATGTATTATTTATGACCAATGTGATTGTAAATAGTAGGGTCCCAAAGTAAACTGGGCTGTTACAAAATGCACTTTGAGTGTATCCTTGTGAGCAAGAAAGAGAATTGCAGCCTAGATGATAACCCAGTTTGGTCCATGTGGAATAGGCTTAATAAGTACATTTTAGCAGATCTGCTGACTGACCAAATAAATTGTTGGCATAAAGAAGCTCTCTAGTGGATAATCTGTGGTTAGTCCTATTTTTCAACATTTTCCCAATGACTAAAATGAAGACATAGAAAACATGCTTACCAAAGCTATGGATAACATAAAGCTGGATAGAAAGTTAACACACTAGAAGTGTCCTGGGGAGGAAAAAATGGCGGCGGAATAGACAGACATGTCCCCAGCCTTGTCCCGGAACAGATAGAAAGAACAGCTGAGGGTCGCACGGGGAGTGTTTGTTGGTGAGCTGAGGGACAGCTATACTCCAGGAGACGGTGGGGGACTGCTGGACGGGGCTCCCTCGACCCGGCAGCCCCCACTGCTGCTGGGTTCCCTCCCGGAGCAAATGGCTCGGATGCGGAGACTGCGTCATCTTGAAGGGTAAAGTGGATGTTATCGGAAGCCTGAAAATCTATAACTGCAGCACCCACCGAACAGCTGCGAACCCCAGAATACCGGTCCCCAATTGGCACAAACACGCAGATTCAGAGGAGCTCTACACTCCACCACAGAAAGGTCAGATTTCGCCTGGGATAAGGGGAGAACTACATAACCAGATACCCGGAGAAGAGAGACCATGGGGGAGACAAAGAAACAGCCCACATATGAAAGAAAAGCAGGCATCACCAGAAAAGGAAGTAAACGAAATGGAGGCAAGCAACCTGCCAGAGAAGAATTCAGAGAATTGGTCATAAGGTGGCTGAAAAGAATGGAAGACAAATTTGACAATATATGTAAGAACCAAGAGGAAATGAAGAAGAACCAAGAAGAAATGAAAAATGACATTGCTGCTGTAAAGAACTCAATAGAAAGCATCAAGATTAGACTAGAAGAAGCAGGGGACCAAATCGGTGAGCTAGAAGACAAGGTAGGAAAAAATACCGAAATAGAGCAGCTTCTAGGGAAAAAAAAAAAAAAAGCAGGAGGAGAGACTAAAGGAACTTTGGGACAACACGAAACAAAACAACATCCGTGTAATAGGGGTTCCAGAATGAGAGGAAACTGAGCAAGGAATAGAAAACCTGTTTGAAGAAATAATGACATAAAACTTCCCTGATATAGGGAAGAAAAAACCCACAGAAATCCAAGAAGCTCACAGTGTCCCAAGCAAAATGAACCCCAAAAGACCGATGCCAAGGCACATTATAATTGGCAAACACGAACGACAAAGTAAGAATCTTAAAAGCGGCCAGAGAGAGACAGAAAGTTACCTACAAAGGAACCCCCATCAGACTAACGACTGATTTCTCACAGAAACTCATCAGGCCAGAAGGGAATGGAATGAAATATACAAAGTCACGCAAAGGAAGGGTCTGAATCCAAGAATACTGTACCCAGCAAGGCTATCAATCAAAATTGAAGGTGAAATCAGGAGCTTCACAGACAAAAAAGGACTAAGGGAATTTATTACCACCAAACCAGCAATGCAAGAAATGCTAAAGGGTCTGCTGTAAAAAAAAAAAAGAAAGAAAGAAAGAAAGAAAGAAATAGGAAGCGAAGAAGGAACACAGGGGTAAAGAATAAAAATGGCGACAAATAAGCACCTATCAATAATAACTTTAAATGTAAATGGATTAAATGCCCCAATAAAAAGACATAGGGTAACGGACTGGATAAAAAAACATAACCCATATATCTGCTATCTACAAGTAACCCACCTCAGAAAAAAAGACGCACATAGACTGAGGGTGAAGGGATGAAAAAAGCGTTTTCAGGCGAATGAAAATGAAAAAAAAGCTGGGGTAGCAATACTTGTATCTGACAAATTAGATCTCAAAGTGAAGGACATAACAAGAGATAAGGAAGGCCACTTCATAATACTAAAGGGAGCAATCCAACAAGAAAAAATAACTCTGGTAGACATATATGCACCCAATACAGGAGCACCCAAATACATAAAAAAACTCCTGGAGGATATCAAGGAAGAGATTGACAGCAATACAATCATAGTAGGAGACTTTAATACCCCACTATCACCATTGGACAAATCCTCTAAACAAAAAAATCAGCAAAGAAACATCAATCCTAAATGACTCATTAGACCAGATGGAACTAATTGACATCTTCAGAACATTTTACCCCAAAGCCACAGAATATACATTCTTCTCAAGTGCACATAGGTAATTTTCAAAGATAGACCATATGTTGGGTCATAGGCAAAGTCTCTTCAAATTCAAGAAGATAGAAATCATATCAAGGATCTTCTCAGATCACCGTGGCATAAAACTGGAAATCAACTACAATAAAAACAGTCCAAAAAAATCAAACACATGGGAGACTAAACAGCATGCTATTAAACAATGACTGGGTTACCAGAAAGATCAAAGAAGAAATAAAAAACATCATGGCAACAAATGACAATGAAAACACAACAATCCAAAATCTATGGGACATAGCGAAAGCAGTCTTGAGAGGGAAGTTCATAGCTCTACAAGCATACTGCAAAAAACAAGAAACAATGGTAATAAATTACCTAACCCTACAACTCAAAGAGTTAGAAAGAGAGCAACAAGAAAATCCCAGTGTAAGCAGAAGGAAGGAAATAATAAAGATCAGAGTGGAGATAAACGACATTGAGACTAAAAAAACAATACAAAAGATGAACAAAACCAAGAGCTGGTTCTTTGAAAAGATAAACAAGATTGATGAACCTCTAGCCAGACTCACCAAGAAGCAAATAGAGAGGACCCAAATAAACAAAATCAGAAATGAAAGAGGAGAAATAACAACAGACCCCACCGAAATACAAAGGATTGTTAAAAAATACTATGAACAACTCTATTTCAACAAACTGGACAACCTGGAGGAAATGGACATATTCCTAGAAAAATATAACCTTCCAAAACTCAATCAGGAAGAATCTAAACATCTCAATAGGCCAATAACTATGGAAGAAATTGAAGCAGTCATCAAAAAGCTTCCGGCAAACAAAAGCCCGGGGCCAGACGGCTTCACGGGGCGTTTTACCAAACATTCAAGGCAGAACTAAAACCTATCCTCCTCAGACTATTCCAAAAAATTCAAGAGGAAGGAATACTTCCAAGCTCATTCTATGAAGCCAGCATCAACCTAATACCAAAACCAGATAAAGACAACACAATGAAAGAGAATTACAGGCCAATATCCCTCATGAACATAGATGCCAAAATCCTCAACAAAATTCTAGCAAATCGAATCCAGCACTACATCAGAAAGATCATACACCATGACCAAGCAGGATTTATCCCAGGAATGCAAGGATGGTACAATATCCGCAAATCAATAAACGTGATACATCACATAAACAAATTGAGTGATAAAAATCACATAGTCATATCAATTGATGCAGAAAAACGCATTTGACAAAACCCAACACCCTTTCTTGATAAAAACTCTCAACAAGGTAGGAATAGAAGGATCATACGTCAACATAATAAAAGCCATATATAATAAACCCACAGCTAACATCATACTCAATGGGCAAAAACTAAAACCATTTCCTCTAAGAACAGGAACAAGACAGGGATGCCCACTCTCACCACTTCTGTTCAACAGAGTACTGGAAGTATTAGCCATTGCAATTAGACAAGAAGAAGAAATAAAAGGCATCCAAATTGGAAAAGAAGAAGTAAAGCTGTCCTTACTTGCAGATGACATGATATTGTACATAAAAAACCCGAAAGACTCCATCAAAAAACTAATAGACTTAATAAGTGAATTTGGCAATGTAGCAGGATACAAAATTAACGCCAAGAAATCTATGGCATTTCTTTACACCAATAGTGAACTTACAGAAAAAGAGACTAAAAAAGCAATCCCATTTACCATAGCACCAAAAAAGTCAAGATACCTAGGAATAAACTTAACTAAGGAGGTAAAAGACCTAGATGCGAAAAACCACAGGACACTGAAAAAAAGAGATAGAGGAAGACATAAACAGATGGAAGAACATACCATGTTCATGGATTGGGAGAATCAACATCATTAAAATGTCCATACTACCCAAAGCAACCTATAGATTCAATGCACTCCCCATTAAAATGCCAGCGGCATATTTCACAGACCTAGAAAGAAATCTCTAAAAATGCATCTGGAATAAAAAAAACCCCCGAATAGCCACAGCAATCCTGAGAAAGAAGAACAAAGTAGGTGGGATCTGAATACCAGATATCAAGCTGTATTACAAAGCCACTGTTCTTAAAACAGCCTGGTACTGGCACAAGAACAGACATATTGACCAATGGAATAGAATAGAGAACCCAGAAATCGACCCAAACCACTATGTCCAATTAATATTTGACAAAAGAGGCATGAACATAAAATGGAGTCAAGACAGTCTCTTCAACAAATGGTGTTGGGAAAATCGGACAGATACATGCAAAAAAAATGAAACTAGACCACCAACTTACACCATACACAAAAATAAACTCAAAATGGATACAGGACTTAAACATAAGATGGGAAACCATAAAAATACTAGAGGAATCCACAGGCAGAGAAATCTCAGATATATGCCGAAGCAATTTCTTCACCGATATCGCTCTAGGGCAATGGAAGCTGAAGAGAAAATAAACAAATGGGACTACATCAAAATAAAAAGCTTTTGCACAGCAAAAGAAACCATCAATAAAACAACAAGAAAGCCCACTGTATGGGAGAACATATTTGCAAATGTTATCACTGATAAAGGTTTAATCTCCAACATCTACAGGGAACTTAGACAACTTAATAATAGGAAGATAAATGATCCAATAAAAAAATGGGCAACGGACCTAAATAGAATCTTTTAGAAAGAAGACAGAAGGCAGGCTAAAAGTCACTAATTATCTGAGAGACGCAAATCAAAACGACAATGAGGTACCATCTCACACCTGTCAGAATGGCAACCATCAACAAATCAACAAATGACAAGTGCTGGCGTGGAAGCGGAGAAAAAGGAACCCTCGTGCACTGATGGTGGGAATGCAGACTGGTGCAGCCACTGTGGAGAACAGTATGGAGTTTCCTCAAAAAACTAAAAATGAAGCTGCCACTTGACCCAATAATCCCACTTGTAGGTTTATATCCCAAAAACTAGAAACACCAATCAGAAAGGATATATGCACCCCTATGTTCATAGCAGCACAATTCACCAGAGCTAAAATTTGGAAACAGCCTAAATGCCCATCAGCAGATGAGCGGGTTAGAAAACTATGGTACATCTACATAATGGAATACTACGCTGCTATAAAAAAGAAGGAATTCTTACCATTTGCAACAGCGTGGATGGACCTGGAGAGCATTATGTTAAGTGAAATAAGCCAGGCAATGAAAAAAAAATACCACATGATCTCACTCATTTATGGAAAATAAAGAACATTATAACCTGATGAATAAAAAGATAGACACAGAGGCAGTAAAGCACCGAACAGACTGTCAAATTACAGCGGGAAGGCTGGGGAGTGTTGGGGAGAGAGGGAAATAGATCAACCAAAGGACTTGTATGCATGCATATAAGCACACCAGTGGACACAAGACACTGGGAGGGTGGGCTGAGGGCATGCGACAGGGGGTAGGGAGGCTGGGGGAAGTTCAATGGGGGAAAAAAAAGGAGATATATGTACTAATATATGTAATATTTTAAATAATAAAGAAATTAATTTAAAAAAAGGAAGTTAACACACTAGTCAGAAGTGAAGAATTAAAAGATCTAAACATGTCAAACTATACGTTAACCCAAACAATAAAAATTTAACAGGAAAAAATACAGTTAGGTTCAAAGCAATATTTTTAAAAGATGGAGGAGAGTTGGATTAAGTATAAGGATATGGGTGTTTTTTTTTAATGTAAACTATTGTAAAAAATATAACACAAACAAAGAAAAGTACACAGGCCCTCAGTGCACAGCTTGATGAATTTTTACAAAGTGAACACACTCGAGTAACCACAAACAAATGTAGAGTATTGCTAGCACCCCAGAAGTCTCCCCTTTGTTTTTTCCCATCCCAAACGTAACTATTCTGACTCCCACCTCTCTATACATTAGTTTTTCATGTTTCTGAACTTACATAAATGAAATCAAACAGTACATACTTTTTAATTTCTTTTATATCTTCTTTCTTTTAATATCATGTTTATCATGTTTGTGAGGTTCATACGTATTGCTGCTTGTTCTGTTTTTAAATTCACTATTATATAATATTCCAGTGAATGAATATACCATAATTTATTTATCCTTTCTACTACACATGAATTTTCACCCCAGGAATTTTCAGTTTAAATAACGCTTACGTGACAGTTGTGCACTGTGACAAAGTGGCAGCAAAGCCAAGTTTACATATTTTCTTTGCTTACTAGTACGTCTGGCTTTGAAAACAAGTGCATGCATTGCTTTGGCTTTCATGTGACTTCTAAAGCTGTAGAAATGGCACAGAAAAGTGATACAGTCACACTACACTACTGAAGGGAGACAGCTACAGTAAAAGGTACTTGGTTCTTAGTTTATCCTATTTTCTTCCTCTGCAAAATTTGGCCCATACACTGAATATTATTAGAAGTCTACATTTAAAGATACAAATTATTTGACTGTAATTTGTGTCAACAGATGGGCTGCAAAATATAACTTAGATACTTTTTAAATGAAGAATATTTCAAACAAGATGGAAATTAAAAAAAACTCAAGTTTTTTCTTTAACATGGATTAATTTCTTGCCAATAAGTTTCATGCCAATATCTGTATCACTTTATTTTAGACATTTTCAGCAAAACTATTACTTTTCAGTGCTTTAAAATAAAATGCATTGCTTTCTACTGGGTCTATGGATGCCCTTATGACAAACATCTTTTCTTTTTCTTTTTTAATCCTCACCCGAGGGTATGTTTAAAGAGTGGGAGGAAGAGGAAGGGGCTGGGGGAGAGAGAAGGAGAGAGGGAGAGAGAGAAGGGAGAGAGAAACGTCTATCAGTTGCTTCTGTATGTGCCCGACCAGGGATTGAACCACAGCCCAGGTACGTGCCCTGACCAGGAATTGAACCAGAAACCTTTTGTTTTATGGGATGAGGCTCCACTCGACTGAGCCACCCGCCCAGGGCAGGCAAACATCTTCATGGAAAAGGAAGACCCTGCCGTCCAGTATATCTAATTCTGTGGAAAGAATGAGAGTGTGCGCACATGCACAAGCACACACATGCTCTTACTGAACAACAGTTCAATACTACACACCAACACAGCAAACAGATTTCTGAAGTGTTACAGATGTGACAAGCAAAATGACTATTTGCTTATCAAAAGTACTATTTGCCTGGTACTACAAGACTGAAAAAAGGCTTTGTTCTTAGCTTAGTCTAATGTCAGTAGGCAGAAAAGAAAACCAACTGACAAGTAGGTAGAGTATAAATGTCAGACTGAAAAGTTTCATGAAAGAAGTTACCAGGTTGATGTAATAGAGAAGAACCAGTGTGGAACTATTTGTATAAGGTGGTCAGGAAATGTACCTCTCATTAGATAACACTAAAGATGAGGCCTGAAGAATGACAAGGTGCTGCTCATGTGAAGGATGGATCAAACGTGTCCCAAGAAAGGGATCCACAAACCCCAAGGTCCTGACGAGCAGAAAGGAGGCTGAGTGAGGCAGGTGGAGAGGTCATGAAGGCCTTGTGGGCCAATGTAAGAAGTTTTAATTTTATTCTAAATGCAATGGAAAGCAAATAAAGAGTTTTAAGCCAGGCAGCGACAAACCACTGACACTTAGAGATTAAAGTTCTCATAGAGATTGTTAAACATTCTCTTTTGCAGAGGAAAATATCAAGTTCCAGAGTTCAGTGTCATCAAAAGTTACCTGGTTTGAAATTGTCAAGAGCATAGGTTACTGTAAGTTTTCCTTTCAATAGGAAAAAGGCCAACCTTCAGACACATAGAAAGGTATTCTTACTCATAAGAGAAATGCACTTATAATTCAACATTCTTTCTTATCTATTAGATTGCTAAAGGTCAAATATTTGGTGGTGTCACAAAGCATTAGTGAGAATTTAGGGAAAAGGCAGGCACATCTAAAATTGGAGTATAATTTGGTATAACTTCTGGAGACCAATCTGGCAATACTGAACATTTCATATATCCTTTGTTGTAACAATTCCAATTAAAGAAATTGATCCTACAAATATATTTTCACAAACCCACAAAGACCATATGTACAAAGATACTCAGTGAAGCATTATTTGTGATGGCAAGATATTGGAAATAACCTATGTATCTATTGTAGGGAACCTGCTAAATAGATTATTACATTCATTTAGTGAACTACAGGATGGGGGCAAAAGTAGGTTTACAGTTTACAGTTTTGCGAAACAGAGTTTATTCTTGTATTATTATTTATTCATTATTGTATTATTTTCCATACCAACAACTGTAAACCTACTTTTGCCCAACCCTGTATAATGGAACTAATCTACTTAATATGAACATGGGACAAACCTGAAGATGATAAATGAAAAAAGCAAATGCAGGAAAGAAGTCCTTGGGAGGGGAATGAAAATGCTGAGCAACAGGGAGGAAGACTTAATTTTATTGTATACCTTTGTGCTGTTTGAACATTATACTCTGTAATCTGGTTTTAAAAGCAAACCACCAAAGAATAGGTGATGTTTTAAAGTGAGAAGATGAGAAAGATAAGAAAAAAAAGTGAGGAAATGAAGAAAATAACTGGAAGTAACCTGAATTAAACATATATATTATGCTTTATGTGTTGTGTGTTATTTCCTTATTGTATAAACTATTGCTTTATATAATCTACACTGAGTGGACAATTATGATCTCTGAACGCATAATAATCTGGCCACTCAGTGTGTGTGTGTGTATATATGTGTATATATATCTATTAGAAGCCTGGTGCATGAATTTGTGCATGGGTGGAGTCTGGCCAGCCTGGCCAGGGGGAGGGGATATGGGCGCGTGGCCGGCCTGCCTGCTGGTCGAACTCCTGGTCGAGGGGACAATTTGCATATTAGACTTTTATTATATAGGATATACACTGAGTGGCCAGATTATGCATTCAGAGATCATAATAATCTGGCCACTCAGTGTATAGGGATAGACATTAAAATAAGTTAGTGGACAAGTATAGGGGAAACAAATATACAATATATTATTGTACATATACAGGTTTAAAATTTGGCAAATGCTAAAACCAAAAACCTCATTTAACCTAATTCCCCACAAAGAGAAAAATAAAAAGGATGATTTGCAAATAACTGCAGAAAAGAATGCAAGGTTATCTAAAGTATGGCTGGTGGCAATGAATTGAATTACTCTGTGTTTAGCAAGATCATTTCACAGCTCAGCTACTGCAGCTGTGAAGAGTGGGGGGTTGCTGGACTGGAAATCAGAAGGCTAGGAGTTCTAATCCTGACCCTGGATTTACTAGCAACATGATCCCAATCACATTACTTAATCCAAGCTTTCATTTCTTGGGATAATAAAATCTGCTTCTCAAAGTGAGATAATCAAGTAAGATAATGAGTAAAAATGTATGGTATAATCCAGCCGTGGGCAAACTATGGCCCGCGGGCCAGATCCGGCTGTTCTATCCGGTTCTCTTGCTCTCCCTCCACTCCTTTACTTTGAATTTATATTAGTTCACACAAACACTCCATCCATGCTTTTGTTCCGGCCCTCCGGTCCAGTTTAAGAACCCATTGTGGCCCTCGAGTCAAAAAGTTTGCCCACCCCTGGTATAATCTATACTAGTAAAAGCCTAGGTGGTCCTCATGCCTTCGTGCGTGACGTCATCACAATATGGCTGCCACAAGATGGCCACGCACACAGCAGAGATGGGGCCTGGTGGCCGCTCCACGTTATGAGGCCCGGGAGTCCCATGGCTCCGCGCGGTGCAGAGGAGGAAGGTCCCAGTGGAGGAGGCGGGTTGCGGTAAGAGAGGGCAGGTGGGGACGATCGGGCTGGCAGGGGAGGGCAGTTGGGGGCGATTGGGCCAGCAAGGGACGGGCCAGCAGGGGAGGGCAGTTGGGGGTGATCAGGCTGGCAGGGGAGCAGTTAGTCATCAATCAGGCTGGCAGGGGAGTGGTTAGGGGGCAATCAGGCTGGCAGGCAGAAGTGGTTAGGGGCAATCAGGCAGGCAGGCAGGTGAGAAGTTAGGAGCCAGTGGTCTCAGATTGGAGAGGGTGCAGGCCGGGCTGAGGGACAGACTGCATCCTCAAATTTCATTCACCGGGCCACTAGCGTTAGTATAAAACATTAGTCATTGAAAAGTACAGCATAATATCTACTAGTACACCATCCTCCATAACCACCATGTCAGTAGAACTGGAAACTGAAATGCAGGCCCAATGGGAAATTAAAGTCTAGTCCATTCCCCTGCATAAGTACACTGCAACCACAGGCAATTGTTTTGATTTATTTCAGTCCTTATTTAGACACTTGTGGGAAGATTAATTTATCTGACTGGTTTAATTGTTCATGCTTTTATGATTTATTAACAAATCAGTCTTTTAATGAGAATGTGGTATTTTGTGAGGCATTATTCTGTATTCTATGTAGAAAATAACTTCCCAATCCCCAAACACTGAGAACATAATGAATGAAAAAGAGAAAATGTGAGTTTTGTTAATCTTTTCAATGATCAGTCTTTCTTTTAAGAAATCCATTCTGGAAATTTATAGCTCCAAAACCCAGTTTGGGTTGAAAATTTGACCATTTCTATAGGTGAGGTCGTTTATTCTAGAATTTTAACCCCCCAAATCTTTATCTCTAGCTCCTATCACTCACTTGAACTCCAGATATATAAAGCTGCGTAACAAACATTTTCCACTCATGCTTCCACCTGGTCATTCAGATGAGAAGCCAGAGAGCCCTCACAGATGTCTCAAATCAGTTTCCACTGGATAAGAATGATACTTCTAAAATAGTGCTCCAGGGGACATTAAGCAACATCTGGAGACATTTTTGTCACAAACTGGAGCAGGGGGAGAGAGACTGCTATTGGCATCAGTGGTTGGAGGCCAGGGATACATCCTACAATGGAAAGAATAGCCCTCCATGACAAAAGCCTATCTTGTCCAAAGTGTCAATCATGCTGAAGTTGAGAAATCCTGTTCTATCATATCTGGACTCACTTCTGTACATTCAGTATTTGGACTTGCATATCAGTCACACATATTTACTGAATAAAGAAATAAAAAAAGAATTCATATATTGTTACTCTTGTCTTTATCCTCAATACTCAAACTTCATACTTTTCTAGCCTGACTATAGTGTTAGCTCCTATTATTCTCCTTTTCCTCATGCTCCCTGGGATTGTATCTTTATTCATCTTTACACAGAGAGGAACTTCAGAGTATCAAGGGCTCAATAAATCTCCGCTTTATAAATCATCCTTGAAATGCATTTCAAAAAGCAACCCACTTAAGGAATTTTTGGTAGGTTCTGCTAACATACTGGTATCATACGAAAAATGTACCAAATTGCTTAGAATAGCTACACCTGTATAAATCAGGGTAGCTATCTGATTTCTAGATCTATTTTATTTACAATCTTTAAGTTCTGTCTGACTTTGTTTCTCTTTACTTTCCGCAGGGCAAGATCTGCATAATACTTGCAAAGACCAGTCTATCATATCTTTCCCTGAATTCAGTGGCAAGCCATGATTACAAACTGAATCTGATCTTGGCCAGCTGGGAACTAAGAACATTCCTTTTTCTAGTTTTCCTTGGACCTGTGAGCAAATCTCTAAGAGGCTGCTATCTTACCAAGAGATCCAGCTTTAACTCTAAGGAAACTTGATAATTTCCATAAAGGGATTGATATTTGGCTGGTAGTCTTAAAAATTAACTCAGACCTTCCTACTATATCCAAGCTTGAAGAAAATAACATTATATATAGCTACCCAAACAAATAATGCATTTAAATAGAGAATACCACAATGTTTTCTTACAAGTAGAATACCATTTCCCCATCCCATTTCTCAAGTGAATGACAAAATATGTTTTCAAATTTACAGACACTTAATGAACAAAGGTGTCTGTTCCATGTCTTGATGTGATACCATCAGGGGCTCTTTACTACAAGGTTAGGAAAATGCCAAATTGGAAGCTTTTTCCAGCTCAGCTGTGCACAAAGTTTTCTTCTTTACAAAACTATTCCTTCAACATCACCTTATTGTCCCTGAGAGCTTTCTGTGAGTTGTGGTGTTTCAGAGTTTCCAGTGTTTGCTGTTTTCTGGTACTAGTGGGTCTCTACCAGCCTTGGGCAAACTATGGCCCACGGGCTGGATCCGGCTGTTCTATCCGGTTCTCTTGCTCTCCCCTCTGCTCCTTTACTTTGAATTTATATTAGTTCACACAAACACTCCATCCATGCTTTTGTTCCGGCCCTCCGGTCCAGTTTAAGAACCCATTGTGGCCCTCGAGTCAAAAAGTTTGCCCACCCCTGGCTCTACCCTTTGATGTTTGGGATCCTGAAGACTTCATCTTGAAGTTACCCCACCTCGCTCTCTTCAGAAAACCTTTGTGAGGGGAGTGCCGCTTGTCTAGATCTGAGAATCTTTCTTTGGAAAAATCACCTCTCTGATAAGTGAGTTGCCATCTTTCCCTGGCCCCGACAGCTAGAGAGCTCCTCATTTTCCAAACATCTCCACGTCTCACTACAGTTTCTTTTGTTCATTTAACCTCCCTGTTAAAAAGACCCTTTGTGAAGGAATTTAGACCTGTCCATTCCTCCCAGTTATGCCGACAGTAATATCAACAAACACCAACTCCCATTTGGAGTGAGATCACATTCCACAGAGAAAGGAACTCCAGAGCATAGAGGGACATGATAAAATACGTGTCTGAAACCTCCACCTGTATGGCAAGAATGATAGGGGAGTGAAGGTATGTATCAGAAGGGATAACTACACACTTACTCCATCAGAGCTTGGGTAAAGGTGCAGGTGGCTGAGTTACTTCAACCTGAATAGATTAAGTTGGCTTGGGTCAGTGGTCAGCAAACTCATTAGTCAAACAGAGCCAAATATCAACAGTACAACGATTGAAATTTCTTTTGAGAGCCAAATTTTTTAAACTTAAACTTCTTCTAACGCCACTTCTTCAAAATAGACTCGCCCAGGCCGTGGTATTTTGTGGAGGAGCCACACTCAAGGGGCCAAAGAGCCGCATGTGGCTTGCGAGCCGCAGTTTGCCGACCATGGGCTTGGGCAATAAGCATTTCAGAGGAGACAATCATAAATAAAGGCCTTTCTTCCAAATATGGAACTGCATCAGAATATAGAAAGCAGGGGAGAGAGGGAGAACTTCCTTTCATCCTAATGTCTGATTTTCTATTAGCTTATAACCATATTTAATTTGGTTTAGAACAAATAAAGTTGGTACTCCTTGTCCTGAAAATGAAAAAACAAAATCCAATCCTACTTCTTAGTAATTCTTAAATTGGTGGTGGCTGGGAGTGGTAGCTGGACACATAAATGGATATAATATGTTGTTTTAAAAGCAGGAAAACAATGACCCCTGTTTTGATCTACTTTTATTCATCACATTCATTTTAAAATTTCACACAACATTAAGGTGTAGCATGGCGTTTTTAAAAGTTTTATCACAAAGGAGAATGCACTAAAAAGAAAAACAATTGACTTATGCTATGTAAGCAATACTATAGCCCAGTCGATACTGGGGACACAAAGGCTGGCTTTGACCTCATTAACTGTAAAGTGTGAAACGACTTATCGTCTAGCTTACGGTGAGCAAAATCCAGAAATGTGTCTTTACTGCGCGACCCAGAATTAATACTTAGTGAATTAGGGACACATTTGAGAAAAGCCCCAGGTGCCTCTGGAAAGAGGGCCCTTGGCAAAACTGAAAGATAAGCACTCAAAATCTCTTCCTAACATTCTGTCCTCCTTGCATCGCCTCTCTGTTTGGTCTCCTGCCCAACACATCTGCTTTAGAGAAAGATATGCTAAATAATTAACTTATACCAGAGTGTAAAATCTAAGAACCAGTGTTCCCTCTTCCAGAGATAATAGCAATTTAAGCCTTCTCTGTAATTGGGGAATGAAAGATTTCATTGAGAACTGGGTTTGAATTTCAGTTCTGCTACCTCCTTCCCATGTGACCATGTGCCATTTAAACTCTGTTGGACCTCAGTCTTCTGATATATGAAGTGGAGTGGGAGGTAATGAATACTGTCTTATGGCAAAATTGTATGGATTAAATTAATTCAACAAATTTTTTTGAATGCCTACTGAATGACCAGGCAGGTCCATATGTCTGGGGGTATTGGGTCATGGTGGCAGGGCCAGGCACCATGGGCTTAGTCATCCAGGGGCATAGGGTTGAGCGTGCCGGGGCTGGTAATACAGAGTGACATCAAAATAGACAAAGTCCCTGTGATCTTGGAGCTTACATGATAACTGGAGAAAGGGAAACAATAAATTCATAAATGAAGAAATGTATAATGCAGGAGGGTGAGGTGCTATGGAGAAAAGTCAAGTGTGGGGGGGTGGAGGGGTAGCTCATAGGGAGCATAGGTGGTTGGGAGCTGTCACGCAAGAGCCCCTCTGAAAAGGTGACATGTGAGCGGACACATGACAGGAGAACTGGAGTGAGCCAGGTGAATCTGTGGGGCAAGACAATAAAGGCCAACCAAAGAGCAAATGCAAAGGCTCTGTGAAAGGAGCATGCTTAGTGTTTGAGTCAAGAGCGAATTGACGATTTTGAAAAGTATATTGTGAACAGGGTGATTCTTTACGATTTTGTGTGCTTTTATTCAGTGAATTGGGGATCACTGAAGGGTTTTAGGTAAACAATTGACGTAATCTGACTTAATTATAAAAGGATCATATGGGTAGGGGTAGACACTGCAGAGGGAATAAGGCAGAAGCAGGGAGACCAGACAGGAGACGGGGGGAGGGGGGGGGAAGAGGGGAGGGAGCAGTCGATGGTGGCTCAGGTCTAGCTAGGCTGTGTGAGAGGAGTCAAGGATGATGGCAAGGTTTTTAACTTTAGCAACTAGAAAACTAGTTTCCACTCATTGAGATGGGGAAGATTAGAGGAACTGCTTTGGCAGGAGTGAGGTAAGGTTGTGTAATCAATAGTTTACTTTGGAACAGTTAAATTTGAGGTGACTGTTGGATGTTCAACTAGAGATGTAAGATAGGCAATTCAATGTGTATGAAAGCACTTGATTCATGGCCAAGGCTTTATATGAATGTATGAACTCAGGTTAAAAACAAGTTAATTCATGTTACTCCATGCTGAGTGTGTTCTTTCCTCAAGGCCAGAGCAAATGAGCAGGCAGCTGGGTTTACACATGCAGACTATGGCTCTTTCCAAAAATCCTGGGGGACACTGTCTACTTTTTTTGAACAGTAGCAGAAGCAACAAAAACAAACCAATGATAACAACCTAGTTAGAATAAAATTGTTGAACTTTAGTTATAGATCTATCTCTGGCTTTTAAATGCTGGATATCATAGCTTCTTACTATAACTAACTAGCTATTTTATTCACTATTAGCCTTAGTTGTAAATTTAAGTTTAAAATCTAATAAGGATAACAAAATGAAAATCTGACGGACCTAAATTATCTATTTCATCATCTGAAAGCTGGTGAGACCTTTCTTATTAGCTGACATTTAATCAGTAAGTGATTCATAGTTAGATTTTATTACCCCCATATAACATATAATACTCTCTGAAATGACCTCCAAGTTAAGATTTATTTTCATATGTGTTTGATTAAATTTGTAATGAAAGAACAAACTATATTAAAAAGCTTTTAGATGTTAACATTAAAGAGCTTTATTTCTCATGTGAATATTTCTATGTATACATGTAGTTATTGTTGTTTTTAAAGATCTTAGGTATAAATGTTATCATTCCTTTTTGGAAAATATCGACTGGCAGATACTGTCTTCCATTACCAAAGAGTAAAATTCTTTCCAGTAATAGATTTGAACATTGAGACAGCATGTTTAACTTGTGCATAGGCTGTCTTGGGATAACGACAAATAAATAACAAACATGCTTGATCCTCCTTCCTATCTACCCTTAAATCTTTATAGAATGCCCACTTATTATTATTATTTTTCAAATAAAATATCCAGATCCACAGGAGACAGAAAATAGGCTCCTCTGGGTATTTCTACTGTAAAAACACAGATCTGACATGTTATCTGACATATGTCATTAGAACTCGGAGATGTGAAACATTAGACATATTGATGTCACAATATTTTCAGTCAAATAAAAGAATATAGGAATAAAACATATTTCATGATTTTGCTTCTAAATTTTTCAAGTACACTTGTTAATTTTATTTGATGTGGGACTTCAAAAAAACCTTGCATGTTATTCACAAAAAGAGAAATAACTGGACAAAAGAAAACGATTCCACATTTCACGGTTAGTCAAATAAATAAAAATAAAGGAACCATGAGATATCAGTTTTCAAAGACTAGGGACTCTCAGAGCTGATAAGTGTAGGGAATTCTATACCATCATGTGTGGATGACCCTGAAGTAAATGAATACAATGTTTTTCTGGAGGGCAATTTGCCAACCTTTATCAAACTTCTACAAATGTGTATAATCCCATTTGCCCAGAAGTTCCATGTCAACAAATATGCCTTAGGCAATAATAATGTGAGTATATAAAATATGTAATTATAAAGATGTTCATCACATAATCATATCACTGGTTATAAGAGAAATTTTGACAAGAACTTAAATGTCCAATCACAGAAAATTAGTTAAATTTGACATATTTATATAATTGAATAATTTGTAGCCTCTATAATTGTAATGTAGTTATATGCTTATTGGAAATACATATAGTGGTGGGTGAATATATAATGTTAGGTAAAAAATTAATTCTGAAATCATGGGGAGGAATATGGCCCAATTTTTATGTGTATATATATTTGTGTGTATGCATAAAAACATTTATATGTAGGTATGCAGAGAACAAAAATCTCAAAAGAAATGGTATGAGTAATTACTTTCTGGATTAGGATTATAGGTTATTTAATTTTTTCCCTTTTTTTTATTTGTAATTACTTTTTATTCCATTACAAGTATGTAGACTTTGCAAAGTTAAAATATTACAATATGCATTAGACTTTTAAAATAAAAAAGTGCAGATTTTGAGCACAGGAGTAATTATCTATAAAATGAATAAGAAAATGTAATCCTCAATAAGATATAAAGCAATGTCTACTTTAGAAATAAATAGATATCTGAATTATAACATTAAAATGTATGCCTACACTGAAAAAGAAATATGGTATTAAAAAACTTTGGGACTTACTAGCATAACAATATGCTTTTCTTTTTGGCCATGTCATTTCTAAATTTTCATTAAACAAATATTTTCCCAGAGAAATAATATTATTGGTGGTTAACAATTCAACTGAAGACTTGGCATCAGATATTTTAGATACAACTAACAATGTTATACAAACAAAATTGCTATAGATTTAGTAAAAGATGCATAAACATACTGATTCCATGCATTAGAAAAGCAATGTACTAAAAGCTGTACTGAGATACAGCATTTGAAAGTACAACTAGTACTTGACCCATTTAAAACTAGTATAATAAGTATAATGAGCAGTACCTACTTATAAAAATTGTTTTTCTTGCCTCATTAGGATTTAGGTGCTGAAGTGTGGGGCTGTCCGAATTGATGAAGCCCTACTCCCACAAAGTTCCTGTGACAAGATGACTCATCCAAATTGCTCTACTGACCATTAAGCGATATATTTGAGCACTATAGTCCGTAAATATTCCAAGTGTGAAAGTTTAGGAAAAGTTCATTTCATGGATCCAATCATGCCACAGACTAATTTTATGTATGGCTATTTGATAACCAGTAGATAGCCAATCAGATTTATTTGTGAGCCTCTGCTCTCACCAACAATTCTACCTGTCACCTACCCTACTCTGGGTTCATTCTTCAGAGCACTGGGAAATGTTGAATGAATCGAAGTGTGTGGTAAGGTTGTTGGAAAAGAGCATAGGATGAGGGCAACAGAGAAAACAACAAAGCTTAAGCCAAATATGGATCACTTAGAGTAACAGAAGACTAGGAAGGCATGAGCAATGATACTTCAGAACTATTAATAAGTAAGTCTTTGTTTTAGTTAACAATTTTCAAGACACCTACAAACTTTTCCCCTGTAGAGTAACATTATCTGTCTACAAAATTTGATTTCTAAAACTGATAATTAGGTGGTAATAATATGCTTTGAAAAACTTCCCACCAGTTTCTAATAAATGTGCATTTAAATTGTGATTAGCATTACCAAAGTTTGATTTTTCTTTGTCCTAAGAAATTGTCAAATCAAATTCATTCAGTGGAGGGATTTAATTTTTTCTGGTAATATTCTTTTTTTTATAAAACACTCCCAGTAAAGGGAAGCCTAGTAGATAATTTAAAAAGAAAAAAATAAAAATAAAAGGGAAGCATAGTATTTCAGAGGCATAGCTATTCAAAACCAGACTGTCCAACTATGGGTCAGATTTTTCACATATAGAATTGAAATCTACTTTCCTGTAACTGACACCCTCCTGCTTCTATTTTTGTCCTATGCAGCCATCCAGGATAAAGTCTAACCCCAACTCACACCGCAGAGTTCCTGAAACATCTGAGGCCAGATATCACATTCCTTCTATGTCCTATTTTTACTAGTAAACATCTTCAGTGTAACTGTGTATTATTCAGTGGAAAGTGCATGGTCCCTGGAGTCAGAGGTTCAGGTAGATTTGTGGTTGTACATTATTGGAAAACCTCTCTAAGCTTCATCATCTGTGAAAGGAAACATCCTAGCCTTCCTTGGGTATTCTGGAGGAGAAATAAGTAGGCACAGCTCATGCTCAGTGCAGTGCAGACACAGTGAAGAAACTCAAGACTGCCAATAACTTTATTTTTCCCAAGCTTATTCATTTGTCCTTAATATGAAGAGCTTAAAAGTGAATGAGGCACTTGAGATACAGTGCAACCAGTTCAAAGTCCTGAAAATTATACTCCTAAGAATGTCTCCTTAAGCTTTCAAGAACCCCATGTGCTCATAGAATTTTAGGCAGCCAAGAGCCCACAAATTTTATTTATATGAAAATAAAGCAGGTCTCTCTTTTCTATCTGTATCATGATTTTGTTCTGATTCTCAATGAAATACTACACATGTAGCCAGGTTAAATTCCATCTTGTTAGTTTTGGCCTATCCTTCCAGTTCATCGAGGTCTTTTTGGAAACGGAACTAGTTTATCTATCTTATTAGCTTTCCCTTCTAGTTTTGTTTAATCTACACATTTCTGTCATGCAGAACTTGGATAAGTCCATACATTTTCTGAGATGTAGACAGACTACACCAGACATACAAGTAGCATAACTGCCCAATTTGAGCTTTCCCTCCTCTCCCCTGCTCTGAACTTCCTTTACTGAGGAGGCTGTCAGAGAAAGGTCCTCCATCACTGGTAGTATAACAGGTATTCCAGGTGATTTATGGGCTGGTCCAAGGTAGAAAGAAAGACATAAGGTTCCAATTCAGTAAAAGGATAAAATAATTATTAGATACTAGAGGCCTGGTGCACAAAAATTCGTGAACTCGGCAGGGGGCGGGGTGTCCTCAGACTGGCCTGCACCCTCTCGCAGTCCAGGAGCCCTCAGGGGATGTTCGACTGACTGCTTAGGCACGGGAAGTGGGCCTAAGCCGCAGTCTGGCCTCCCTCTGTGGGAGGCAACCAGCGGGCCAACCAGGGGATGGCACCAGACGGTGAGAGCCCTACCCTGCCCCCCGTGCCCCGATTACCCTTCCACCACTGGTCGCTGCTGCCGCCCCCCCATCGCTGTCCCCTCAGTCTGCCCGCTGGCACGTGCCTTGGCTGGCCTGGTGCTGCCTACACACCAGCCCTGCCCCCCGCTGACTGGTCTTTCTGCTGTTCAGTTGATTTGAATATTATGCTTTTATTATATAAGATATTATGGCTTTGTCACTGAAAACCTACCAAATGCAGCTCTGTGTGGTCACTAGTGCCACCAAGTCTCTCAGCTTGGATACAATGTATTGTGTAATATAGTGAAAAACATGGGTTCAAGCTGTGACACCATTATTTGCTTGCTGCATAATGCTGAGCAAGTTATTTAGTTTCTCTATGTCTTGGTTTCTTCTTTGGAAAAATTAGTAGTTGTTAGTTTTTGCTTTGAAATAAAAACAACATGCAATCATCAATGGAATAGAAGGAAGAAAGGAAGAGAGAGAAAGAAAGAAGAAAGGTAGGAGAAAGGGAGGGAAATTATAGAAAGTCATGGTGAAGGTACAGACTTATTCTTGCTTTTTAAAATTTACTCCAACCTACAACTGAAATAAGTTTTATTTCCCTCTGCATTGAGAGGTAAGTCTTATCAAATGAGAATTCTTTCATGATAGTCAATACACACAGTGTTCTCAGGGTCTTTTCCTTTCCAAAGCAGAGAACAAATTTAAACTCGTCAAATGACTGGCTTATAGGCAGTAGAAAGGAATGTGAAGAATTCTTAAAGTACACAATCTTGATTTAAATAAGTGAAAATTCTATCACATTCTCATGACACTGTATTCCTGCACTTGCTCTAGTCATTTATATATGAGTTTCATTAATTATTCATTTGTACTAATATGAAAACACTTCTTTACTGAATTTCTTGGCGTGATTTTTTGAGTTTGTGGGTCACACTTTCCATTCGTGTGCATGTATGTACTTCATGTGAGCAGCTGAACCACGGCGGCTCCAGATCCCAGAGTTCCATAGCTGGTGCCATAAGCCGCGGCTTGGTGGGGCTCCCTCCACTTCCAGTCTGGCTTCCAGTGTGCGTGTGGCTCTGGCTCCAGCTTCAGGCTCAAGGGATGGCATGAGCCCAATTTTACTCCCCTATTTTCAGCCATAACATGCTTTCTAATGTTATATTTAAACATACACCACAAAAAAAGGAGACATTGAGAAAGGATGGCAAAAAACAATGAAATATGAAATACAGGGCTCAGGTGGAGGAATGACCTATACTTTTGTGCATTCTGTTTCTACTTTTACATACAATCAGCCCTTGGACACTATACTAACAGGATAGATGTGCATTCTTAGATACGTATATTTAAGAATATGTATATGTGTACATAGATACAACAATATATATTGCTAAAGATGAATCAATACTTCATACTGACCTTAGGGGGTTTAAACGGATAGTCTGGTGAAAAGGTAATGTCAAGAAAGAACACCCCTCCTTCATAGACAGATCCAGGGGGTCCCAATATCGTTGACCTCCATTCATAAATGTTGTCTCCTTTGGGTCCAGCACTGAAATAAGACATACAAATGAAATGTGCTTAGAGATTATATAAAAGCCTGGAATTTAAAATATCTATTTATGGTAACAATAAATTGAGCATTTTCATAGAAACACAACAAAGTTAATAGGTTAATTTTATATGATGATTGATTTGTCAATATCATCAGTATTCTATATATGAAGTATATTGGTATTACTTAATAAAACAGAACAAAGAAGATTCTCTTTTGTCATTCACAATCCTAAATCTATGGAAAAAAAGATTCAAGGACCACAGACACAGGTGGGAACACAAACATTTAATAAAGCATGAAATTATTTATGAGGTCCTGAAAAGGATAATATGGTCATAGGGCCAAAGAGATGAAATTTCAAAGCTAAAAGAGCAGCTAGAGAAAAAAAAAACCACAAATGGCTACTATCATTTGTTAACAACTTAGAAAACAAATGAGGTTCTTGGAGATCAGTAAATGTCCATCATCCATAAAACTTAGCTTAAGTATCATATCTCATTTGATTCTTCATTCCTCTCTCTGCACCCAAAGACTCTCTATCCATATCCCTCCATCCCCACACATCACCACTACTGTGGTCGGTAGATAATAAGATGTACCATTTCATTTTATAACTGTGTTTTGTAACTGTTTACTTTTTCTGTTCCTCACTAGAATAGTTGTTCCTTGAGAAATAGATTTTGCCTTGTCCTCAGTGCCTAGTAAGTAAATGTTTGTTGGATGATGATGGACTAACAGCAAAGCAAGTGAAGCCACATGGCTGCAAGCAACAAATATATGTCCCTGGGTCTCAGAGAAACTCATTGAGGGAGATAAGGCCCATATGAGTCAACTGAACTGTATTAATTTTCTCAGGTGAACGGAAGGTAAAAAATAACTTAGCTTTCCAGTGTTCCTTTTTGCCATATCAAGCCAATACCAACATCTAACAGCCAGAAATTATCCTCACATCCTGTAGCAAAGTGGACAACCCCATTAAAGTGTTTGGGAAAGATTTTACTGTCAACAGAGATTTAGCTTCTCATTTGAAATTAGTTTATATCCACAAAAATTGTATTGCTGAGCAGTATATTAAAACAGCATGCATCTTAACCAAGTCAGAATTATTCTGGGAAGGCAAGGCTAGTTTAATAACAGAAAATTATTAATGCAATTTACATTATTAACAGATTAAATAGAAAAAAACTCATAATTTTAATAGATGCAGAAAAAGTACCCAATAG
The DNA here is from genome assembly GCF_963455305.1 of Plecotus auritus. NCBI lineage: Eukaryota > Metazoa > Chordata > Mammalia > Chiroptera > Vespertilionidae > Plecotus > Plecotus auritus. Next base: position 159,072,422 of record NC_137773.1, on the reverse strand, counting down.
GCTTTAATAGCCCTTCATGATAAAAACTCATAGCAAAAGTAGAATAGAAAGCAACTTCTTTAACCTAACCTGATAAAGGGCATCTATAAAAACCTTACAGCAATTAAATATATTCAATGGTAAAATATTAAAAGCACACCTTTTAAAATTGAGAAACAAGACAAGGATGCTCACTACATCCAATTCGAATCATTACTGTATTAAAGATCATATTCATCAAGGCAAGGGGAAAAAGGTATATGGATTGAGGTGGAAGAAATAAAACTTAACATCTGCAGTATTTATGTACACAGAAAAAAACTCCCCAAATCTCTAGATAATTTATTAAACTTAATAAAAGGATATGGCAAAATAGCTAAATATAAGATCAATATGCAAAAATCAATTGCATTTTAATATTCCAACAAAATTAGAAAATGTATTTAAAATACCTTTTATGGTAGTACTAGAGGCCCGGTGCACGAAATTCATGCACGGGGGAGGGGGGTGTCCCTCAGCCCAGCCTTCACCCTCTCCAATCTGGGACCCCTTGAGGGGTGTCCGACTGCCCGTTTAAGCCTGATCCCAGTGGGGATCGGGCCTAAATGGGCAGTCGGACATCCCTCTCACAATCCAGGACTGCTGGCTCCCAACTGCTCACCTGCCTGCCTTCCTGATTGCCCCTAACCGCTTCTACCTGCCAGCCTGATTGATGCATAACTGCTCCCCCGCCAGCCTGTTTGCCCCTAACGGCCCTCCCCTGCAGGCCTGGTCACCCCTAACTGCCCTCCCCTGCAGGCCTGGTACCCCCCAACTGCTCTCCCCTGCAGGCCTGGGTCCCCCCCAATTGCCCTCCCCTGCAAGCCTAGTCACCCCTAACTGCCCTCCCCTGCAGGCCTGGTCCCCCCAACTGCTCTCCCCTGCAGGCCTTGTCCCTCCCAACTGCCTTTCCCTGCAGGCCTGGTCGCCCCCAACTTCCCTACTCTGCTGGCTTGGTCACCCCTAACTGCCCTCCCCTGCAGGCTTCATCGCCCCCAACTGCCCTCCCTTGCAGGCCTGGTCCCTCCCAACTGCCCTCCCCTGCTGGCCTGATCACCCACAACTGCCCTCCCTTGCAGGCCATCTTGTGGTGGCCATCTTGTGTCCACATGGGGGCAGTATCTTTGACCACATGGGGGTAGCCATCTTGTGTGTTGGAGTGATGGTCAATCTGCATATTACTCTTTTATTAGATAGGATAGAGGCCTGGTGCACGGGTGGGGGCCAGCTGGTTTGCCCTGAAGGGTGTCCCGGATCAGGGTGGGGGTTCCCTTGGGGTGTGAGGCTGCCTGGGCGAGGGGCCTGTGGTGGTTTGCAGGCCGGCCACGCCCCCCGGCGACCCAAGTGGAGGCCCTGGTATCTGGGGTATATTTATCTTCTACAATTGAAACTTTGTAGCCTGGAGCGGAGCCAAGCCTTCTGCTTGCTCTGTGGCAGTAGCCATTTTTTGGGGGATTTATGTATCTTCTATAATTGAAACTTTGTAGCCTTAAGCGAGGCCTGGGCCTGCCAGGGTGTGCGGAAAGCTTGGCTTCCTCCATCACCGGGGGCAACCCTAGCCTCCTGCTCTTTCCAGCTCCGTGGCTGCCGCCATTTCTGTTTGGGTTTATGTATCTTCTATCATTGAAACTTTGTAGCCTTGAGTGGAGGCCTAGGCCAGCAAGGGCAGGCGGAAAGCTTGGCTTCCTCCATCGCTGGGGAAACCCAAGCCTCCCTCCTGCTCTCTGTGGCCGTAGCCATCTTGGTTGGGTTTATTTGCATATTCGCTCCTGATTGGCTGGTGGGCGTGGCTTTGTGGGCGTGGCTAGTGGGTGTAGCGGAGTGATTGTTAATTTGCATATTATTCTTTTATTATATAGGATTAAAAATATAAAGAACCTAGAAATAATTTTCATAAAAATATAAGATTATTATGAAGAAAATTATAATACTTACTGAAATACATTCAAGAGAATTAAATACAGAGAGATACAAACTTTATGGGTAGGGAGACCCAATATACTATAAATGTCAATTTCCTTCAAATTGACCCAATACAATTCTAATTAAAAACTCCAACAATTTAAAAACAAAATTAAACTTGACAAGCTTATCCTAAAACCTGTTTGGAAGCTAAAAAAAAACCAAAAAAAAAAAAAAAACCAACTCCTCAAACTTTTCCATGCACATATGGAAATCGGATATATGTCAGAACTAATGGAGCTAGAAAAACAGTTTTGTTTTGTTTTATTTTGAAAACAGAGAAATTGGTTTTCTACCTCAAAAAAATACAAACCTCAGTTGCAGATAGATTAAGCACTTAAATGCAAAAGTCAAAAGTTTTAGAGTTTGACTAAAGAGACTGATGAGACAAGCCCACACACTGAGACAAGAGATTTGGATCATATAAAATTGACCAAATTCTAGTGTTCAGAAAATATAAAATCCTATGAATCAATAAGAAAAAGACTAATAATCCATTAGAAAAGACATAAATAGGCATTTTCAAAATGAAGAAACATGAATGACTAATCCTATATAATAAAAATGTAATATGCTAAGTGTCCAACTGTTTGGTTGACCTCTCGACCAGTCGCTATGATGCACACTGACAACCAGGGGGCAGATGCTCTGACTGGTAGGTTAACTTGCTGCTGGGGTCCGGCCGATCAGGACTGGGCGAGAGGGCCGGACATGCCCTGAAGCCCTCCCATGGTCCCTCCCCAGCTGGCTAGCCAACCTCCATTGGCCCCGATCGCTGGCTGGGCTGAGGGACCCCACCCGTGCATGAATTAATGCACCGAGCCTCTAGTACTCATATAAAAATGCTCAGCCCTAACCGGTTTGGCTCAGTGGATAGAGCGTTGGCCTGCGGACTGAAAGGTCCCAGGTTCGATTCCAGTCAAGGGCATGTACCTTGGTTGCAGGCACATCCCCAGTGGGAGGTGTGCAGGAGGCAGCTGATCGATGTTTCTCTCTCATCGATGTTTCTAACTCTCTATCCCTCTCCCTTCCTATCTGTAAAAAAATCAATAAGATATTTTAAAAAATGCTCAATCTTATTAAAATCAGAAAAATGAAACTAAATACAATTTGATATTATTTTAAACACATATAGGCAAAAATTAATGCCTGACAAAACCAAGTGTTGATGAGGATATTAAAAAACAAGAACTCCTATACACTGCTGATGAGTGTGTTCAATCACTTTGGATAAAAAGGTGGACCTACTTAAGTTGAATATACATGGTGTCCCAAAAAAATGTATACACACTTTTTTCTGATAGCTCCATTAATGTTTCTTTCTTTTCAGATTTAACCCATTAGAATTAATAATTATTCAAAGTGTGTATACATTTTTGGGGACACCCTGGATATACTCATATGTTACAACATAGTAATCGCATTCCTAGGTGCATACCCCAGAGATATTTTTATATATGTGTAACAGAAGACATGTACAAGAATATTCATGGCAGTGCTATTTGTAAATATAAACACTTGGGAACAACACAAATGTCCTTTGATAGAAAAGTGGATAAATTCACCGAAAGGAATACTACACAAGCAGTGACAATACATAAACTAAATGGATGAATCTTAAAAATATCATATTGAATAAAAAATCACATCTAAAAGGAATATATATGATATACTATTACTCTAAATTTTAAAAATAAGCAAACAAGAAAATATACTGTTGAGGGCACATACATATGTATTAAGGCAAGAAAATAAATGAGAACAAAGTTCAAAAGAGTAGTTTCCTGGGTGGAGTCAGACGGTGGAGGAATAGTACACTGGAGCTTCAGCGGTTCTAGTAATATTCTACTTCTCAGTATAACCGGTAAATTCAGTAGTTATCTGTTTTATGACTAGGTTTCATAACTTACACGTTAGATATGTTCTTATATATGTATCAAAGTTGCATACTGAGAAAAAGTATGGCAAAAAAATCTACCAAAATACTATGTGAGAATAGCAGCTAAGCTGCAGCATATTTGTACAGTGTGATCCTATTGTATAAACTAGATACATAAAGCAATTCTTTCATATTGTATAGAGATACATATCTATGCCAAATCTTTTAAGAAATGAAGTGGAAAGGTAAATCCATGATAGTGGCTGTGCAAGGAACAGGAGAGAGTGGAGTGCTGTGATGGAAGAAAAAGACCTGGAGATGGGGAATGACAGAGTTCGATTTTATCTCTAGTGTTTGATTTCTCTTATTTAAAAAAGACGAGAAAAAAAATCACAGTTAGCCAAATTTGTCGCAGAGTGTTAAAATATGTTGAGAAGCAGTGGTGCAATGGACCAAAATACAGCATTCTCGCCCCATCTTCCCCTTTACCTACCTCTCCTGAAGCTGACAATGAGGTACAGACAGAGTATATTCAGGTCAGATGACAATTAAGCTTTGGCAACCATGGTGCCCTGTTGCCAGACAAGCTCACTCACTCAGATGAATAATAAACATGGTTACACTCTGAGCTATAATTAGACCCAACATGGATAGATAAATTTATCAGAAGGAAGAGCTTAAAAGTAGAGTAAATTATAGGCTTGTACATACATTACTCCAAGGCAGATGAAGAAAGTTAGCTTGAAGAGTATACACATGAGAGTACACAGCTATGAAACAATGTGCAAAGACATATTTCCCCAAAACAAAGATATAATTTATCTTAGTTAGTTATATAACTTAGGCTAAATAAAGAGTCACCAAATAGTGCCACCAAGGAGGCGACTCAGAAGAAGGCCGGAGATACCTCACAAAAAGTGAGTAGTGTTTGTAGATAACTTACGTTCAATTTTTGCCTATAACCTACGTTTTATGTGGCTCTCAGTCAGAATCCAAATTTTATTGGCTCTTTGAAGTCAGTCAGCTGTCTATACAGTTAACAGCAGGTTAAATAACACAAACAATATTATTCCTCTAAGTTGGTTTATGTGGCCAAAATATATTTCTTTAAGAAAATATTTTCTGGCTTCCTCTATCATCTCAGAAATGGCATTTCCACACCACTTGGAATCCCAAAGCTTATAGCAGTGCTTCTTGAACTAATCTCTCTTCATCTTAGTTCCCTCATTTGTAAAATGGGGCAATTATGGGAGCAACTGTAAAGTTTTAGTAGAACTGTACTCACAGAGCTTGGATAATGGGTTCTATAAGGGCCCAATTAGTAAGCCTCCAAATGTTCGCTGCTTTTGTGTTTGTTGTCATGCTTTGTGGATAATATATAAGTTCACCAACACATTCAAAAGGTTAATTACCTGGTGATTTTATAAGAAGGGTTTCAAGTTCCTAGGGCTTGAAAACAGGCTACCAAGACTGTATGTAAATCATCATCATCTTCACTATCACCATCACCATCATAACCCTGCAAGCCACTGCTATTTAGATACAGCAGGACTTTGGAACCTATCAGAATTCATGCTCCTCCCAAGAAATCCAATTTTTCAGACTACAATGCTTATTTAATATCAGGATTTTTCAGGTATGAGGTTACTTAGCAATGTTTTACTATTTACAGTATTTTTAATAAGCAATACTCTTATTTTTTTCAGGTTTTATTTTTTAAAGAAGAAAAATAAACACAACTAGCAGTTAAATTTCAAAATAAAATGCAAGTAGATGAATTTGTTAAAATGCAAATATCAGTTAGCAAATTACAAATTGGTTAAATGCCCAAAGTTGGTGCTTGGCGGAATTCTGTTAGAGAATCAACTTTATAAATTGTGTCTAGCTTTCCATGCTGCTGCCTACAGTGGATGAGCCTTATGCATAAAATATTTATACATTTATAATAAAACTAGAGGCCCGGTGCATGAAATTCATGCACAGGTAGGGTTCCTAGGCCTGGCCGGTGATCAGGGATGACTGGCAGGGTGATTGGGGCCCCCACTTGCACCCGCCTTGGTCTGGCGCCGCCTGCTTGCTGCCTCCCCCCCTGCCCCCGCCCCGCCGCCACTCGCCATCTGTGGGGCGACCGGTGGGGCGATCAGGGCCCCTGCTCACACCTGCCTTGGCCTGGTGCCATCCCCTCACCTGCTCCACTATCCCGCCGCGGTCCTGCTCTCATCAGGGCCCATCGGGGCCGGCAGCGCCTCCACAGGCGCCTGCTGCCAGCACTGCATCATCAGCTCCTGCCATGTTCCGCGCTGCCCCCTAGTGGTCAGTGCACATCTAACTCCTGGTTGGCCGAATTCCCGCCCATGGGGACAATTTACATATTAGCCTTTTATTATATAGGATTGCTGCAAATGACTAAGCTCTCACTGTCTTTACTTAAGATTACTTAAGATGCTTTAAATATATCTGAATATCTTAACTGTGCTGTGTCTGCTGCCTTTTCATTTAACACTGACTGATTCAGGTAAAGGGGAGGATACAGGGGCAGTGTTGGGATCCTGGCTTCACAGGCCTTTGTAGAGTATCTCCAATGTGCCAACACTAACCTGAAATCAACAGGGACAGGATGGGTTGGAGGAGACTTCCAGGGATTTCTCAGCAACTCGAGGAATAATTGCTGCTTGTGTGTCAGACTTCATGTAGCTGAATTCATCACTTCCAGTGGGAAGGCACCTTGTTCCCACAAATGATATGCTGCACCTATGTCCAAAGTCCCTCTGGAAGTAAACAGCTGCAGGAATACTGAGCTTCTGGATTACAACACAATAATGTATGTGTTTCTCTAGTGTCGAACTGGAAGGAAAGGGTAGTTCACATCCCTTAAAAGAAAATATGCAGGCAAGGCCCAGATCAGTTACAGATAAGGACAGTAGGGAAGGCAGTTAAAGAGGGGAAATGCCACAAAACTGAATGAAATGAGAAAAAAAAACATGTAGGGGTGGCGAGATTCAAGGTGAAAAACGTTTTCAGTGTTCTCAATACCCGGACTAACCCTCTTCGTTGCTAAATCCAATTGTGCTTCTTGCCTTCCTTTTACTACCATTCTCTGTAGCTCCCACCCCCATCCCTGAAAAAACTCTCTTTCCCAGGTATCTCTTCAAGAATTTTCCTCTAATTGGGATACTACTCCAATCCTTATGTCCTCTTCAATGACTGCCTCCTAGGGGTTCTATCCTCAGACACCTTGTTTCCTCACCTTCATTCTGGCTATCTAACAATCCACTTTCTATAATCAATGTACCAACACCAATGGAATGAATCTCTAACCTGGTTAGAAACTGCAGAGTCACCCTTGACTATGCTTCCCCCTTCTCTTCTCTAAATCCCTCTAAGCCTGTAGAATCTTACTCCATAATATCTCTGTACTCTGTCTACTGGAGGCATCAGCTCTCACTTAGATGATGGCACCAGTATCCTCTGTGGTGTCCCTACCTCCAATCTTTCCTTCCTCCAATCCATCCACCAAACTGTAGATAGTCCAGTTCTGAAGTATCTGGTCCTTATTCTTGAAGTATTCCAAGAAAAATAATTATTTTATACTTTTTGTCTTTAATAAATGGGAGGACCTATATTCTCAATCCCTCTTTCTAGATTTGAGATGTGAAGATAAAAAAATGATTTCAGTTGACTAGTTAGTTATCTTTTACCAAATCTTAAAATCAGTATCTTTTGTTAACAGTGTTAACAACATAGCAAAGAGAGAGAAAGGAGATGAAAAGAAAATTTTAAATAATACATAATTCCTGCTAAGTAATCTTGGTACTTCCTTTTTCCCAGGGAAGGTAGTAGCTAGCAAGATAGTATGCTTAGAGATTAAACTAGCTTTCTGTAAGTTATTGAGGACAGAAGGTTCTTAGTAAAAGTTCATGACACCTTAGACTTCCTTGTTTCTTTCTGTATTTTGTGTAAGGATGTCTCTGTGTATTTAATTTTCTCAACATGTGATATATTGCATTGAGTGCATAGCTTTATAACAAAATTTTAAGAGATACAACTGTTCTAAACAGTGAGCAAGGAGAAGTAGAGAAACTGGGAAGCAGAAAGGAAGACTGCATGGGAAAATGATATTCTTCCAATTCCTTCTAACCCACATTTTTATAAGACACATTCACTTGTAAGCACAAAGATAAGTCAAGGATTCAAAATGAAACCAATATTTTTATATATGTGGGTTGTTAAAAGTAAGGTTACAATTATAAAGACTTTGGAAATCATCTAGTTCAACTTTTTCCTAACACAGAAGCAAGGTTAGAAACTGGACTACAATTCCATTGAGTTGGACAGCAGGCATAAAGTCAATCAGGTCCTAGATGGTTTGGCTCAGTGGATAGAGCATCGGCCTGTGGACTGAAGGGTCCCAGGTTCGATTTCAGTCAAGGGCACATGTCTGGGTTGCAGACTCAATCCCCAATAGGGGGCATGCAAGAGGCAGCCAATCAATGATTCTCTCTCAACAATGATGTTTCTAATTTCTCTCTCCCTCTCCCTTCCTCTCTGAAATCAATAAAAATATATTTTAAAAAATAGTCAATCAGAATTATTAAAATGCCGAATTATAGAATTTTTAATCCTTTAGTTAGCTGAAGGACTCTAGAAATAAGTTAACTGAGTTATTCTCAGCCTTTACCCTCCTTTCCAACATACCCTCTCCTTGCAGGAAAAAATGAGCCACTTTCGCAGTATGGAGGGTGGGGTAGGAAGAACAAAGAAATGATTTGAAAAAATGGAAAAGCTCCCACTGTGAATCGCTTCTGTCCAAAGCCTTCATTTCAAAAGCGATAAAATTAAAGTGAAACGCTTTGCCTAAGACCACACCCACAGAAGAAAACCTAAGCCCTCTGATCCTAAGGAAAGCCCTTACTATGTCACAATTGCTGCCAATTTAGAAGACTCAACAGGAAAAACTGTGTGGTTACCATCATGAGAAACTGCCCTGCTTAAGATAGGATACCAAAGACTAAGATCAACATCTGGATTTTCTTTTACCTTTTCATCCTGGGCATGTTTCAAGGATTAGATTCAGAGGTGGCAAATAGCCATTTTTATTTTGGCTATCAAATTCTTTTTGTTTTGTTTTTAGAAATAGTAATCTTTGACTATTTTCTTAATTTCTTTAGCAAACCTACCACTTCTTGCAACACTGCTTTTGTTGTCCACCTCCCACCCCAGCTCTTATGCATTTTCCTCTGTTTTGGGTGAGAAATAAAACGTCTCAAGGCACACAAGGCTTCTAGAATTAGTCTCTCTCAGCTGTACTCAAAGGACAATTGGGCATGTTGGAGCAGGTGGTGTTTCCTTATTATTTAAAAATTCCCCCACACATGCGTTAGGCAAAGCTTTAATGTGCCTTCTGATGTTACCTGCAGGTTAAAGAAGCTTTTGACAAGAGCGCCAGCCACTGCTGCCCCTCCAGTTTTCAGGACGCCAAATCTTTCTCAAAACGTTTCAGTTCTCGAAAATGTTACCACTCATTGAGGACAGAATGCAAGTGCTGTGGTAGCATTCCAAATGCAGCTTTCTTACTCTCTAACATTTATACGATACAAAGTAAACATTCCATTTCAAAGTTAGGATGGATCAGACCTTAGGGACATTTAAGTATTCTTAGACAGGATAGTTAGATTTATTTATTTGTATACAGAGTTAAGGCAGTTGCTTCCCCAGTAAGCTAAATACCGTCAATATGATATACTTAATACACTTTTCACTGGCTGAGAACACCTTTTGTTTCTTGGATAGGAATATGGTAAACAATAATTTCTTCATACAGCTGCCTAATTTATTCCAAAAAGGTCGGCTGTGATACCCTACAACCTGCATGTTTTTCTTTGTATCCCTGGCCTTGCTATCTGGCTCAAAGACCCATCGTCACTGTGTTCTTCCAAGCGGCTGCATGGAGGCCAAAGTTAGCACAGAGGAGGAAGAGGAAACAAGTCAACTGGAGGACTAATGGCAAAAGCAAACTACACACACAGATACTAAGTAAAGGTCTGTTGAAGAATAAAGAAGCATCTTTAGTATAGCATGGTGGTAAAGAAAGTGGACTATAGATCCAGAGAGCCAGGGTCTGAATCCTGGCTCTGCCTTTAACTGTGTGACTTAACACGTTATTTAACCTCTTGCTGTCCTGGTTCCTTCATCTCTGAAAGAGTGGCTACCTCATAGAGCTATGCGGCCATTATACGAGTTAATGTATGTAAAGTGCTTAAAACAGTGCCTAGTCCATTTATTATTATCATCAGGTAAGTGAGAAGGCAGGAGGGGTGAATCAGGATCCTAAAGCTCACCTCACCCTTTAGGCCTGGACTCAAGACAGGAAAATAGGAAGAGTTTCTCTTTAGGGCTCTAATTTCCCTTCTCTGTACCTGCTGTTTGACAGCTTGCATGCTACTCTCTTGTCTCTCTGTCTCTATCTGAAACAGTATTAGGCCAAAATTACCATATACTCTAATAGTAGCTTTAAAATTTGTCCTTACACCTCCGCGATATACACACATCAATGAAGACAGCTAAACATAGAGAGACACTTTTCCCCTCCCAAGTTTAGGAGAAGAAAAGCTAAATATCAGCCTTGTAGGAGGGAAGAAAGGTGCTATGTGGCTAAAACACCCTGTAAACAACTCAGCACTAAAAGACATTGTTTGTCAGTAAGAGGTGGTGTTTAGTGGACTTAAGAGCAAAATACTGGCTATAGGTGCTGAGGCTTATTTTCAGTAGTTCCCCACCTTTCCCTCAGTGCCTATTATGTGTGGGCACTGTACTGTGATCTGCACAAGAGATAAAAACCACAACAGTCCTGATCCCCAAGGGGCTTCCCCGCTGGGCAGCATGAGCAAAGGCAAGATGTATATGCTCCATGGGATTCATAGGCAAAATGCTCTGAGAGCCCTGTGAAAAGAAGGACTTAATATTATACAAAGTTCATTAGTCATGGTATCTACATCCATTTTCTACAGGAGCTATTACTACCTTTCAGATTTCAGCCACTGCCTTCTCCCTTTGTAAGCAAAACAAACAGATTTTTACCTAAGATCTGCTATTTAAGAATCACCAATTTGTAGTATCTCTTAATAATTCTTGTCAATGTAGGCTATCTTTGAGAAATTTGGTGGTTTTTGTTTTTGGTAGTGCTGCCATAGTGAAAATAACCTGCAATACCCAGCCCCATCTTCCAGCATGTGCAAATAGGCCGGGTTGTTGGCTGCCAAGCAGATTTAATTTACCCACTTCTCTGTTTGCATTAACCTTTGAATAATAAAGCACAGCTGAGGCTGCTGTAAGAAACAAACCGAGGAATGAATAATTAAAAACACCTTCTCAGCCTTGGAAAGACCAATCCCTAACCATTAGGGGAGCTTTAATTGTGACTGAACTAAGCATTAAAAAAGGCTAATTGTATTCTTTATAAACCGAAACAAATGCTAAGGACATAGTGTGACTACAATATGTGTAATATATGAAAAGCAAAGCTCGGAAAGCACCCAGTAATTAGTTCAAATAAAAAAAAGTAAGAGTAGTCTGATTCTAAAGGAAAAAATACTTCTAAAGATGGGCACTTTTATTGTCTACATACAGAAAAAACGGCTACTACTTATAAAAAGCTATTATTCGCTTGATGCAGGTGGACCGGCTGGAGTACCACTGGAAGGGATAGAAATGTTAAAGCTAAAACAAAAGGCTGAGAATAGAATATATTACAGGAAAGCCCTATCTTCTTTGAATCTGTCAAGTGCCATGCCAGCGCAGCTGGGATAATTCTCTGCTTTTGATGAATTTAATTTTCCTTTGGGAACCCCAAACCAAATGTAACTGATGTATTTATGTGTTAAGATCACAAAATGGTCATTGATATGTTATATACTTGGTAAAAGGTGGTCAGTATCTAATATCGTATTCAAATCAAAGAGTACCCTGTTTATCTGAATAGTTGGAAACAATTATCTCTATTTCTAGACCTCAAACAAAGGGCAGGACACCCACCAAATCAAAGAAGGCAGTTCTCCCTCCCCACTTGCTGATTTCAAATTATTTATGGTAATTTCCCTTAAACTAGGAAGTTTTTTTTTTTTATTATGCTTTATTTTATTTTGCTAAATTTAAGGCCTTTTCCTTTACGTTTGTTAAAATAAAACACATTGTCAGTGCCCTTCTAATGATAACCTTTCAGTTACTGGAAAGTCAGGGAGGTGGAAATCTTTTTTTCTCTCCTAAGCAATTTTACTGTTTTTTAAATGGCCACTTACTTCCTATTTTTATGTTTCTTTTGGTTCTCCGAGTCTTCTCTAATTTTTTGTATATCTAACTTAGAGATGATTCTCTGCACATTATGGGTAAAAGGATGACAAAATGAGAACAGAACTGGATTTTCTATTTTAGTAAAGACCAGCTTCTAATACAGAAGAAAAGAAATCCTACATTTTTGTTCTCACAGGTTATGTTCTTTATATTTTCTTGTCTTACACCAGCACAGCCTGACTCCTCTAATTTTCAATTTAGACTCTTATTCAGATGGCAAATGACAGATCAATGCCTTTTAATTTCTGTGACTATGGTTATTCACAGGTTCACCCTTAACACTTGGCTTGCCAATTTGGTGACCTTGTATGGCAATTAAGCGAAGTTAGCAGTAGAGAAAAAGATTTTATGTTTCAGTTGTTATGATATTATCACATATTAGTATATTTCTCTTAGAATAAAGAGACATAAATGTGTTCTTTCTTTTACTGGAACAGTTTCAATGGGAGGAAAAATTAAAGACTTACTAATGTGTAAACTTGTCTCATGGATTTCAAAGAAAGGTTGCATGTTACACATAGAAATCCAGGGGGAAAAAATTGAGACCTGTTTCCCTTTTATAGTTAATCATGCTTAAAAAATAAACTTGAAAAATCATCATACTGTTTACCGATTAGAATTTTAAGAAATGCATTTTATTGGCCCTGGCCAGATAGCTTGATTGGTAGAGCATTGTCCCGATACACCAAGGCTGTGGATTCAATCCCTGATCAAGGGCACATACAAGAACCAACCAATGAATGCATAAATAAGTGTTTCTGTCTGTCTGTCTTCTCTCTCCTCTCCCCCTCAAATCAATAAAAAAAACTTTTATTCAGCTTATGCTGCAGATTAAAAAACATATAAATACCAAAAGAATACATTAAGGAAGGACTAAAAAGAGAATGAAATACTCTTCCTAAGAATGCTGCTAAAGGACTTCAATTACAAAAATGATTTCAGAGACATAAGCTCTGAGATAAGCCTACTTCCACAGAGAAGGAAGTCAGTGCACTGGAAAACAACTATTCTATTCACTTATTAGGTCCAAGAGAGTTTATGGATCCAAAAAGACTAGTTGTGTACCAGCTTTAGTTCCACAGTAGTAAAGAGAATAAAGTGTCTTTATTAAAGCCAAATAGAGTACCTTATTTCATCCATTAAAAGAAAATGCAGATGCTAGATCCTGGGAACATGATGGTAAAATACAGGTGGCTCCTCTCAAGGAGTTTACCATCTACTGAGGGAAACCAGGCGAGTTAAGGGAGACCTGCAATGCATATGGTAAGTGTTATCTGTAATAGGAATAAGTACAGAGTGCTTATGGAAGCAGGAGAAAGGCTCCTCAACCAAGTCAAGAGAGATGAGATCTGAAAGATTCGGAGAAGTTATCCAAGAGGAGGGGGAAGTGGAAGGTGGGTGGGGAGAGAAGGGCAGGCAGGGGAAGAGCACAGGCAAAGCCCAGGAGGCAATAGAGAAGAGGAAGTTTCTTTCAGAAAACTAAGCACTGTGTGATGCTGACCAGGAAGCGGGGCCAAACCAAGAAAGCACCTTTTATGCAGTGCTAAGGTGGACTTATGGGGCAATGGGACTGACAGGTTTCAGAGAGAGAAGTGAACATGAACATATTTTCATTTTAGAGAGATCACTCCGACAAGCAGTGAGGAAGGGTCTGAGACTTGGGACATGAGACCAGTAATCAAGGGTTAGGAGCCTGCAGATGTGCAAGCGCAGATGCCTAGCTGGTTATGAAATTCAGGTGAAAGAGCTGTGTTGTGGAGCAGATTTGTGAGACAGTACACAGTGGGTCTCTTTAGACTCTAAAGTTTAGAGCTCCAGGAGTGGATTTGGTTTACAGAGAACCAGCAGTGCAAAAAGAGAGAGGTTAGGGGAGAGTTCTTGTGGGAAACTCACTCACTATACTAAGAAGTATGAGCAAAAGATGAGGAGACTGAGAAAGAGCGACAAGAGGACAAGCAATTCAGGAGGGTCTGGCCTCACAGAGGGAAAAGAAGAGCACCTCAAGAGGAAGAAAGAGGCCAACCATGTCATATATGGCAGAGTGGTGAAGAAACAGAACATTGAGAACAGTCCATCAGTTTCAGCAAAAATCAATGTTAGTGACTGAGAAAAGGAGTTTAAGTGAAATGCTTGGCATGGGTTGTGGGTTAAGGAATGCAAGCAAAATAAAGAGATCAAAGGAGACAGTGTGCTCCTCTTTCTGGAAGTCTGGATGTGAAAGGGCAGCAAGGAAAGTGACTGAAGGAGGAGGCAAGAGGGATGTAATACAAAGTACATGACAGGAAGGAGGTTTAAATACAGGGAAGCATGAACACCTCTTCAATTGTGAAACAAATGAGGACAGAGGAGGAAGATGGAAGACTGTGGCCCAGCTGGTATGGCTCAGTGGTTGAACCAGGTCATGGGTCGATTTCCGGTCAGGGCACATACCCAGGTTGGGGGCTTGATCCCTAGTAGGGGGGCATGTGGGAGGCAGCCAATCAATGATTCTCTCTCATCATTGATGTTTCTCTCTCTCTTCCTTCTCCCTTTCTCTCTGAAATCAATAATATATGTATACGTGTGTATATCCTATATAATAAAGAGCTAATATGCAAATGGTCATCACGCTGTCACGCTGTATAGGCTCAGACACTCAACACTGGGGAGAGAGGAATGGGGGCCAGCCAGGTACAAATGAGCTCCTGAGAGAGGAATGGGGACCAGCCAGGCACAAATGAACTTGTGAGAGAGGAATGGGAACCAGCCAGGCTACGGCCCAGGAGAGGGATAAGCCACCCGCCCCACGGTCCTGGGCACCAGGGGCTGTGCCTGTGGCCCAGGAGAGGGACAAGCTGCCTGCCCCGCAGTCCGGGCGCCAGCGGCTGTGTCTGTACCTGTAGCCCGGTAGAGAGACAAGCCGCCTGCCCTGCGGTCCCGGGTGCCTGCAGCTGCAGCCCGGGTGAAGCTGCCCGCCCACGGTCCCCTGCGGCTGTGGCCAGCCCGGGGGAAACCCACCCGGGTCCTGGGCGCCTGCGGCTGGCCAGAGGGGGGGAAGCCCAGATCCTGGGCGCCTGCGACCAGCCAGAGGAGGGAATTCTGGATCCTGGGTGTGGGGTGAGGCAGAGGCAGTTAGGGGCGATCAGGCCAGCAGGGGAGCAGATAGGGGTGATCAGGCCAGTAGGGGAGCAGTTAGGGGTGATCAGGCAGGCAGGCAGGTGAGCAGTTAGGAGCCAGTGGTCCCAGATTGCGAGAGGCAGTTGGACATCCGCCGAGGGGTCCTAGATTGGAAAGTCATATATATCCTATCTAATAAAGAGGGAATATGCTAATTGACCTTCACACCATTGCAAAGATGGTGGTGCCCACAGCCAATAAGGAGTGGATATGCTAATTGACTGCCATGCCCTCAAAGATGGCGGCGCCCACAGCCAATAAGGAGGGAATATGTTAATTGACTGCCATGCCCTCAAAGATGGCAGGGGCAGCAGGTGCGAGGGCTCCCGGACTGTGAGAGGGGGCAGGCCAGGCTGAGGGACCCCCCCACTCCAGTGCATGAATTTTCATGCACCGGGCCTCTAGTGTGTGTGTGTGTGTGTGTGTGTGTGTGTGTGTGTACACACACACTGAGTGGCCAGATTATTATGATCTCTGACCACATAATAATCTTGCCACTCAGTGTATATCCTATATAATAAAAGGCTAATATGCAAATTGTCCCCTCGACCAGGAGTTTTACCAGCAGGCAGGCCGGCCAACCACCCATGTCCCCTCCCCCTGGCCAGGCAGGCCAGGCCCCATCCATGCACGAATTCATGCACTGGGCCTCTAATACACACACACACACACACACACACACACACACTGAGTGACCAGATTATTATGCGTTCAGAGATCATAATAATCTGGCCACTCAGTGTATATATTAGAGGCCTGTTGCACAACATTCGTGCACTGAGGGGATGGGAGTCCTTCAGCCTGGCCTTCACTCTTTCGCAGTCCGGGAGCCCTCGGAGGATGTCCGACTGACAGCGCTCCCCCTGTGGGAGCGCACTGACCAGCAGGGAGCAGCTCCTGTGTTGAGCATCTGCCCCCTGGTGGTCAGTGTGCATCATAGCGACCATTCATTCCATTGTTCGATCGATTTACATATTATCCTTTTATTATATAGGATGGAAACTGTAGTTGGGATGATATAATGTTAATATCACATATTTGAAACAGTATAGTTCAAGCCTAAACTGCCACCCTGGTTGTGTGATCACGGGGAAATCTGATCGTGTGTAAATTTAAACTTTTCTGGTCTTCAGTTTATGCTCATGAAGATGAGGACAGTGGATTAGATACCCTCTACCAGTAACGTCCCCTTCAGCAATAAAGTCTACTATTATAATTTTGTTATAATCTCATGAGGTATTTTCGTGATGAGACTGTTAAAAATGTACTAAAATATACAGAATGTTCTTACTTGTGTCTGATATAGCACAGTCCCTTTGGTAAAGAGCACTTGGAACCAAATTTGCATTTTAAAGTGAGAACTAGAATCACTGTGTGGCTCAGGCATGTAACAGAAATGTTCGCTCTGGCCTAGGCTGCCCAACCATAAAATCTGAAGACAGGTTGGCACTTCTTTTGACTCCTGGGAATAATACTATTCAAAATTGATTCTGAATAATAGAAAGCTACTAAAACATTCAGAAAAAGCAATGTTCTTGCTGCAAAAGCATTTGAGTAAAACCAAGTAAGAACTTTCCTCCATACTAAGTTTTTTCCTTTCCTTTTTATAATTTTCATTTAAACACAACAAAGGTTTATTTGTTGCAAGTCATTAGTATTGAAATATATTTATCAAAGTATTAAAAATTTGTGTTACAGATGAGCTTACTTATTGGAGTAAATGACAAATTTTAATCCAATCTGGTAAAGCCAATAATTGTTGTAATTTTGAAGCAGTAGGCAGTCAAGTATTTTCCAGTATCCTATCTAATAAAAGAGTAATATGGAAACTGACCATACCTCCGCTACACCCACAAGCCACGCCCAACAGCCAATCAGGAGCAAGTATGCAAATTAACCCAACCAAGAGGGCGGCGGCCACGGAGAGAGCAGGAGGCTTGGGTTTCCCCTGGCAATGGAGGAAGCCAAGCTTTCCGCTTGTCCTGGCCTGCCTTGGTCTCCGCTTAAGGCTACAAAGTTTCAATTATAGAAAATAAATAAATCCCAACAAAAATGGTGGCAGCAATGGATCTGGAGAGAGCAGGAGGCTTGGGTTTCCCCGGCAATGAAGGAAGCCAAGCTTTCTGCCTGCCCTGGCAGGCCCGGGCCTCCACTCAAGGCTACAACATTTCAATTAGAGAAGATAAATAAATCCCAACAAAAATGGCTGCGGCTACACAGCTGGAGAGAGCAAGAGGCTTGAGTTGCCCCCGGTGATGGAGGAAGCCAAGCTCCCGCAGCCCTGGCCTGCCTTGGCCTCCACTTAAGGCTACAAAGTTTCAATTATAGAAGATAAATAAATCCCAACAAAAATGGCTGCAGCCACGGTGCGAGCAGGAGGCTTGGCTTCGCTCCAAGCTACAAAGTTTCAATTATAGAAGATAAATAAATCCCAGATACCAGGGCCTCCGCTTGGGTCACCGGGGGGTGTGGCCAGCCTGCAAACCACCACAGGCCCCTTGCCCGGGCTGCCCCACGCCCCAAGGGAACCCCCACCCTGATCCGGGACACCCTTCAGGGCAAACAGGCTGGCCCCCAACTATGCACCAGGCCTCTATCCTATCTAATCCAATCTAATAAAAGAGTAATATGCAAAATGAACATCATTCCAACACACAAGATGACTGCCTCCATGTGCTCAAAGATGACTGCCCCCATGTGGACACAAGATGGCCGCCACAAGATGGCCAGCAGGGGAAGGCAGTTGGGAGGGACCAGGTCTGCAAGGGAGGGCAGTTGTGGGTGATCAGGCCAGCAGGGGAGCGCAGTTGGGGGGAACCAGGCCGGCAGAGGAGGGAAGTTGGGGGCGACCGGACCTGCAGGGAAGGGCAGTTGCAGGGGAGGGCAGTTAGGGGTGACCAGGCCTGCAGGGGAGGGAAGTTAGGGGCAATCAGGCTGGCAGGGGAGTGGTTAGGGGGTGATCAGGCTGGCAGGCAGAAGCGGTTAGGGGCAATCAGGAAGGCAGGCAGGCGAGCAGTTGGGAGCCAGCAGTCCTGGTTTGTGAGAGGGATGTCTGACTGCCCGTTTAGGCCCGATCCTACTGGTATTGGGCCTAAACGGGCAGTTGGTCAGTCCTCAAGGGGTCCCTGATTGGAGAGGGTGCAGGCTGGGCTGAGGGACACACCCCCACCCCGGGCACGAATTTTCGTGCACCGGGCCTCTAGTCTAGAAGAAAAGTAATGTGATTTCTGCTAGTGTCAAAGAATACTTTCTTGGACCCTTTGTACCCAGTGAAGAAAGTGAAGAAAGTATAGAGAATAGTACCAGTAAGTAACCTGTATTTCTGTCACCTCATGACAGGGGCCAGAATGCAGTCACATAGACCAGCGGTCACCAACCTTTTGGACCTCATGGACCAACAGTAATCTGTGGACCACCGGTTGGCGACTGCTGCCATAGACCACTATCTAAGTGCTAGGAAAAAGGATTTCATCAGCTTTTACTCTGAGGTCTCTCCAGTTTTGTTTTTTGTGTGTTTTTGGGGTGGGGGGCGGGGGGAGAGTGATAGCTAAAGCTCATTCTCTAGTAGATGCCTCAGCAAGGGCACATGAGAACAATATTTCGATTATTGGAGTGTTTATAATTATTTGTCTGTGGTAGTTATAATTGAAGGTAAATTTGACTGGATAGAAAATTGGTAGTTCATGTTTTCTTTCCTTGAGTATCTTTAACATGCTACTCCATAAATTTTTCTCCAATCACCCAATTTTTGAGTCTTTTCTAATTGTGCTATCCTGTCATTTAAAAAGAATTTTTATGCCTTGTTTTGAAGTAATAGTTTATAGTTTTCATCTATTTTATAGATTTTTGGGGGGCATGTTTTCACTGTAAGGACATTCTTTTTGCTCCTCTTTTTTCTTACAAAATTTTGATGAATTTTATTTTGTTTTTTAAAATTTTAATGAAACATGTTTTCCTGTACTATGAAAGGGAGAGCTCAGGAATAGTTTTTCCAACTTCATGATTCCAGAACTCTTTCTTCTGTTGTTTTAAAAAAGAGATTTTTTTTAAAAATGGCCTTCTAGTTTGTGGGACTGCCACCGCTTTTTACTGGGACATTTTCTTTCTTCTCCCATATTGTCCTGTCTTGCTGAATTTGGATTCTACTTCAAGCAGCTTTCCTCATGAAGGATTTGTTTTTTAAGGGAGGTTTAGTTTGCTTACTTCGTTTGTAAGGACAGATTTCTCCAGCATCATGAATCTGAATCACTTCCCAGCCCTCTTGTGCTCAGCTCTGACTTGGAGCTTCCAGACATACCCACCCAGTCTCGTGGCTGCTCTTGACTGGCTGGTGCTTTCCAGTGAGGACTTGCTGGCAATTTGAGGAATTTCCTCTTCAGCTGCCCTGCTTCCTTCCCTTGCTTCCACCCACAGTTACTGATCCCACATAAATCATGTGGTTGTTGGTAGTCTGTCCTTACCTGCTAGTATTTGGGTGTTTGTAGGGGATACCTGGTTTTAATGTAGTTGTTATCTGTAGGTTTTGTATTTTGATACACTAGTTGCTCTGTTTTATACAGATTAAAGAACAATGCCATGGCTGCCACAATCTTTCAGTAATTTTCTTCCTAAAGTTTGTATTTTTTATTTTAAACTAATTATTGCCCCAGGTCTACTTCAGAATAGTGTAAATTGGGGCTCTAGTCATTGTAACAAGAAGGTATTAAAATACCAGTGATTTTCAAATGGCAGTTCTTGGAACCATGGAAGACTTATGTGTATATGTATGTGGGTCTCCGTGTGTACATGCACTTCTGTTTTCCTTTCTTCACCCCACTTTAAACAAAGGGCATCTACTATAGACACTGTACTTCCATTAAAAATCAGTATTTTGAAACTGGTAAAACCAAAGTGAAGTGAACTGACTTTCAATAAAACCGATTTAGTATTCATAGAGATAACTTGGGCCAAGAACCATAATTGGAGTTCAGGCAAAAAAAACTATCTTTATAAAAATAATCACATGTTGCCCTAACCGGTTTGGCTCAGTGGATAGTGCGTCGGCCTAAGGACTGAAGGGTCCCAGGCTTGATTCCAGTCGAGGGCATGTACCTTGGTTGCAGGCACATCCCCACTATGTGCAGGAGGAGGCAGCTGAGCAATGTTTCTCTCTCATTGATGTTTCTAACTCTCTATCCCTCTCCCTTCCTCTCTGTAAAAAAAATCAATAAAATATCCTTTTAAAAAAATAATCACGTTTTTCAAAGGCTTAAGAAGAAACTATACATTTACAGTCATGAACTGTATAACAATGGTTAGTCAATGAAGAACTACATATACAATGATGCTGCCATAGATTATAATGGAGCTGGAAAATTCCTATTGCCTAGTCATACTGTAGCTGTCACGATGTCATAGCACAATATATTACTCGTGTGTTTGTGCTGTTGCTGGTATAAACAAACCTACTATGCTGGCAATCATATAACAGCATAGTACATACAATTATGTACAGTATTTGCGACCCACAGGTTGAGAACCACTGCTGTAGAGCCTAAGACCATTGGGAAACACAGATATTTACATTACGATTCATTAACAGTAGCAAAATTACAGTTATGAAGTAGCAACGAAAATAATTTTATGGTTGGGGGTCACCACAACACGAGGAACTGTATTAAAGGGTCGCGGCATTAGAAAGGTTAAGAACCACTGTTTTAGAGTATACTATTTTTACTTACTAAAAAAGTTTGCTGTAAAACAGTATGCCGTGTTTACCATGTCTCTTAATTGCATCATTTTCTCTTGTGCCTGATTTAATCTCATGTTTTGTACAGTAATATGCCAAACAGGCTTGTAGCCCAGGAGCATAGGTCATGGGTGTGTAGTTGACGCTACAATCTAGTTTGTGTAAGTGCACTCAATGATGTTCACACAAAGATGAAATTGCCTAAGGACACATTTCTCAGAACATATCCCAATTTTTAAGTAGGACATGACTATATTATATTACTTAATATTTCTATTAACGGTGTTTAACTAGTTTTCATTCTCTCCAATGTGGTCCTTAAGTTTTCCAACTATTTACTTAGAACAAATGTGAAAATTTAAACTAAAATTACTCATGCTTAAAGTAATATCAGAAATCATCAACCAAATTAGATTTTTCCACTTTGTCTTATCTATTTAGAATTTCAATTTCCCTTAGAGATATTATAAATAAGATATTTACAGAATAACTTTAGAAAAAATAAAAGCAACTCCCTAAATACCAGTGTTTGTGGAGGCAGACATGACTCCTGGGTAGGACAGGCGTTCTGTATACACCATAGCATTCCACACACCTATGAAGTCAGAGCCATGGACCTGCCTGTCAGTCCCCTGGATCAAAGAGACCAGCATCTGTAACTCTGTGTAAGCAGAGAGATTTTCATTTCCCTAGATGGTGAGACCCTCAGGAAGCACGGAGGGCAGTACCATAATGGAATACTGGCAAACCAGAAAAAGACAGGGTGGAGCACAGAAGCAAAAACTCATTTAAAGATGTACAATTTTAAGATGCTGGCATATTGGTGGGTTCTAATCTATTAGTTGGGATCTCTACATTTGATTGCTGGTAAACATGGCCTTCCCAGGAAACCACTTATTACTGTAATGCTCTTAAATTTTCCAACCTGCCTGATAGATACCAGCTTATTGCACCTGAGGGTTCAGGTTAGCACTACTGAAGCCTCGCAGCATTTGCTACATGGTTGCATGTCAGACAAATAGGCACTGTATTCAGAAACTTGCCAGAAGAGATAATATTCAAGATTTGTGTGTACAGAAAAGTTATGATACTGAAGGAAAAGAAAACTGATTTTGTGTTTATTTCAGCAATCAGAGAATTTCAAGTAAAAAACAACAACATGAACTGGCAACAGGTTATATACACTGAGTGGCCAGATTATTATGATCTGAACGTGTGTGTGTGTGTGTGTATGTGTGTATTAGAGGCCTGGTGCATGAATTCGTCCATGGGTAGGGTCCGGCCAGCCTGGCCAGGGGGAGGGGACATGGGCGGTTGGCCGGCCTGCCTGCTGGTCGAACTCCTGGTCGAGGGGACAATTTGCATATTAGCCTTTTATTGTATAGGATATACACTGAGTGGCCAGATTATTATGCGGTCAGAGATCATAATAATCTGGCCACTCAGTGTACATTTTTCCAATCGGCAGAATTCTTCACTGAAAAATGGAGTGAATCAATGTTACATTCTCTTGGAACTTGTTTAATCATGTATAATATTAAGGAGAAGTCAAACTTGACATATGTATTATAAAATATAGCTCTTCCTCTACCAGTGAATTGCCTGTCAACTTGACAGGTTCAACTCTGCTTTAAGTTATTACTGAGGCGCTTGATCATCCTATGAGTGCACAGTAGTTCTTATTGGGCAGAATGGAACATCAAAACCCAAGGGGAAGATGCCACAAATATCCACTGGTATGCCTATAAAGGTAAAGCCATAATGTGAATAAGAAAATATTTTTCTCAGTGCCTTATGTAATTTCAATGTATCCATTTTTTCTTTTTATTAGCTGCAACTGTTTCTTACAGGTAAGTTCGGAATCCCCAATGAACTTAAAAATAACAATATCCATCCTTCACCTATTATCTTCTCTCTGAGGTAACTAACAGAATGTTAGAGCTCAAAGTGATTTTGGTGATTGTCTAATTCAAGTTATCCATTTTATTAATGAAGCAATATAGATGCACAAAGGTTTATTTAAAAATAAACACAACATTTAGTATGGGCCCACAACATACCAGGCATCAATACACATACATATGTTCTAATAGCCCTGTGAGATGGATTTCATGATGATCATTTAGAGAAGAGGAAATCAAGAGATACATGACTTCATCAATAGCACATATGCCGTTAGTTCCAGAGACAAGAGTTAAATCTTCAGAGCCCAAGTCTGTTTTAATTTTTTGTTAGTTGTTTGGTTTGGCTCCCCATTCCCTTCCATCTCCCCAATTTCACACCTAATGTTACCTGACTTGCCCACAATCATGCAACTAGAGTAATAACATTTGAATCCAGTTCTCTGACATCAGAGATTTTGTATATTTCTTCTTCTCCATTGCATTTCCATTACTGGGTAGTTAGGTACCCCCCTTCATTAAGCAGGCTTTAATGACTATTTCCTAGTGACTGCTATGAGTAAAACACTACGATACTCAGGGTAGTATAAGCATTCCAAACTCAGTGTATTAGAATATGTCATACTCGTGCTTTGCGATCACCACTTCCCCAGTTTCTCAATGGGTCTGATTTAATGTCTTTTTTCTTTTTTGGTATTATGCCAGACAATTATGGGTAACACTGGAAAAATTATAGTGTACAGTCTTCTTTGCCCTTGAGTACTTATAATTGGGAGTACTTTGCTTTGAGTACTTATTGTTTGAAGAAGACTTGAAGCTCTTGAGAAACAAACAGTACTATCAACTGGGATCCCAGAGAAAACAGTAGTAAAGACTGAAATAAGAGGGGCAAATGACATGTAGGACAGACAGAAAGGATTGGTCAAGGCAGAAAGCTTGAAAACAGACAGTCAGTCGGTAAGTAGCAAAATCCAGAATGCTCCTGAGTAAGGAGACTATAGGGAAAGTTTGATGAAAGAAAGCTGCCTAGAAATACAGTGAATATCAGTCACGTGAACTAGTTTATGGAGTCATTGTACACTGCCGAAAATAAAACTAATAGCTACTAAATCTATTTACTCTGTCCCTATGTTGCACTAATCCCTTTACAGTATTCCACATTAATCTTGATCCCAACTCCATGAAGTAAGGATTACTAAGCCTATTTTCAGTTGGTGGAACTGAGGCTCAGTCAAGCAACTTGCCCAAAGTCACAGGGCAAGCAAGTGGAGGATCAGTATTCTAAACTATGTTAGTTGGATTCCAAAAACCACACCATTTCTGGTAGTTGTTTCTCAATTAAAGCCAATAGATAAAACAACAACAACAAAAACTTGACCAAAGCACAGATCTTATCTTAGGCCTTCAATTTAAACTATTTTCAAACAGCAAAAAAGGGGAAAACACACATAACAGGTTTCCCTTGCAGACAAATCAAAAAAATATATAAACACATGTAATAAAGTATTTATATGACCAATATTTACTCTGAAATCCCAATGGAGCATATATTTCATATTTAACACTTACATATTACTTGTGGACAACTTTACTTAATGAATAATTTTTTCAAGGAAAAACTGCTTTGAAATTTTATCTTAAACTTTTCTATAGTAAGATCTTATTTAAATTATCAAGAAAAATAATTGCTGCTCTGCACTCATTTTGAAAACACATCATAGTAAAATCTATGGAGTCTCTCCCTTTGAAAAAGAGCTGGCAGATAAGTACATTGTTGTAAGAGAAATAAGGAAACAAGATTCAAAGATTAACTATTATTTTGAAACAGGATAAAATATTCTGTAACATGCTTATTATAACACAAAGAATAATCAATCCCAAGTTTTTATTATTGACTGTCACAAAGATAGAAATCATTAAGACTTTGCTTATAGAGTACTTCACTGTAGAAAGTGAGCTGTGAGCTAATTATATGTATACAGTATATTATAGGCCAATATTTTCCACATATCATTTATATATACACCTGCTTATTCAGGTACTAAATGTCTGTAGTATCCTTCATTTAATGTTTCCTATAAATTAACCTTTTTTTAAAAAAAAGCAAAATACCTACACTTTAGCCCTTTTAAAAAAAATCACACACCTAGGTTAGCCTCAATTAAAAATCATAAAATCATGGCTTTGATGTACAAGTTAAACATTTTTCTCAATTAAAATTAATATATGTAACCATAAATTTAAAAAATTTTTTCTGTACTACCAGTAATGACTCTGCATACCTCTGATGGTAAAACACCATACTTTTATAGGTGCTCTCCTAATAAGAGAATAGTTAAAAAGTAATTCTCTTTAACTATGTAAATTGTTATGAGGACTTACCTGACTCTAAAGAATGTGTTCCCATATTCATTAATGCACACTATTGCTCTGAGACTAGAAACTTAGTCAAACCAGAAATTTTATAAAAAGTGAGGCATACTACATAAATGTCAATTATAGATGAACAAGTACAGTTTTCCTTTGATAGCTCCTGTTCAGGAGGGCTTTTATAGGTGTTCAATTAAAATAGCTAAAGTAATTCTTTACATATGTGATGACACTTGCCATCAATTAAGGAAAAAAGCCAGTCGTGTTTGAGCTGGAAAGCTGAGGATGAGCAGGATTTGAAGATGAAAAAGATGGAAAGAGTTCTACAGGCATGGCCTGCGGAGCAACAAAAGTAAAGGCAGGAGTTAGCCGGTTCCTTTTGTTGACATTTCTGGTTCTGGCTAAAGGCTTTCCAGTTTGGCCCCATGCATAACCACTGGTGGTCTCTGAGAGGCCAGAGCCATCCACTTCCATGTAAAAGTCAGGTAATGTATTTGTCGGGCACCATTAATTAGTAAAAGCTAATGGGTCCTTTTGTGTAAAAGTTACAGTTTCATCAGTTCTACAATTATTTTGTGACAATAGGTCTTCTGGGAATTTATGGCTTTTGCGGGAGTTTTAATACGCAATGAACTATACTATACTATAGTTACTACTTAGTGTGATTCAAACCGCCTACTGCAGTGCCAGTAGGACTGCCTGGACTTTATCTCGGCATTGCCCTTCATTGGCTGTGCGACTGAAACATTCTTCAAGCAATTCTGTTTCAGTTCCTTCAATGGGGATAACATTACTTATATCACAGGATTGTTATGAGAATTAAATGATAAGATATGTAGAAATAATAGCATGAAGTTAACAAATGTTAGCTATCAGTTAAATGAAGCAGCATCCCTTTGAGAAAAATTAAAATGAAAATTTCAGTGTTAATGAAAGTTCAGGTTACTTGCTTTCTATAAGTGATTTTCTAAGACACAGGTACATAGCTGCAGTCTTAGAGTCTATGTTGCTAATTGTATAATTTGTATATGAGACTTCACATACATTTAAAAAACTTGGTAATTAACAAAGCATTTTCTCACACATTATCTCATTTGATTCTCACCACAAACTCTAAGAAATAAGCAGTACGAGTATTATTCACATTTTGTGGATGAGGAAACTGAAGTTCAAAAAGGTTATTTAGTTTTCCCACAATTAGAGTAACTGGAGAAGTATAATCAAGACAGCAACTCCACCTCTTATAATTTTTTTTTGTTTCACACTTTAAGATAAAGACATAGATATTATGTAATTAAATTTTGATTTAAGGCTATCATTAATTTGTTTTGCTTTGGATTTAAGTAGAATTTATAGAGTATTTTTCAGCATAATAAAATAAAATTTCTAAATGAATTCTTTTACTATAGATATATACCTATATCTATATCTCCATCCTTATTAGGCTCTAGAATAGTAGCTTATGGTTGGAAGGGCCTAAAAATAAATGCAAAAATTTATGTCAATATGTTAATGTTATTCAGATGTTAAACAGATGTCCTTTCTAGACTGGCTTACTATTCTACAGCAGAATTTTTCTAGGTCACTACAGTTACACAACAGGGTAACTTAGGTGTTTTTGCTAAAGGTAAGATATTGGCTTTATTTTGTCTCCTTGAAATAAATTGTAAGTACTTTAAAATAACAGATTAAACAGCCAATCTACCATATATGATACAAAATACTTTGACAAAATTGTTGATTTCACCAGTAGGGTTCTGGGTTACCCTTCAAAAACTGTCCTCATTACTATCATAGGTGATTGTTCACTTGTGCTGTTACCAGGCTAAGCTCCTCACCAGAGTTGTTGATTTTCTACTAAATGTAAGTCAGGGCTTTATGACTTACAGAGGTATCAAACAGCCCAATGTCACAGTTTGTATGTTCTGTACATTTTAATTTATCAAGAACAGTATGATCTTTAACATATTAATTAAAATGGCTAACATTAATTCCTCTGATTCTCTCGAGTTGAAAGGAGAGGACCATACTATGTTACCATAAATGACAATCACTACACATGAAGGGGTTTATATAACTACTAGAGTTCCAGTGCACGAAATTCATACATGGGTAGGGTCCCTAGCGGCTGCCAGCTGCCGGCCGGGGCGCCTCCCTTCCCCTAGCCTACCTGCCATCGCCGCCGGCGCCGCTCCCTGGTCGAACTCCCAGTCAAATTCCCAGTTGAGGGGACAATTTGCATATTAGGCTTTTATTATATAGGATATTGGAATAAACTTAAAATGGGTTAAATCTGAAACATAATGCTATAGCCAATGGTTACTCTATCATGCTGGGTGTTAACTAAAGAAAAATAATAAGCAGTTTTACTATTTTTAAAAAGCCACCCAAAAATTTTAGAGAAACAATGAGGAAGGGTAAAGCAACTCATCAAATCAAGAAGCTACTCTGGGGCCCTCTCTACAGATATCTGGCATCTAGAGGCCCAGAAGGTCATGGCCGAAATGTTCATGAGACCTGGGGTGAAGGCTACAACTATTCCTAGCAACTGCTAAGCTATGCAGTTTTTGTTGAAGAAATATGTAAAACAGTTAGCTTACTAACAGTCTATAATTTTTTGTCCCTTTGGCATAAAGTGAAAAGAAGAAAAGCAGAATTCCAGCAGAACACAATGATTATTGTTTACTATCCATACGTTTTATCACTTTAGTTTTGCATCAGTCAATAAAATTAATTTACTCTTCCATTAAAAAGAATCAATATAGGGTATAAATTGAGTCTTGGATATCTCATGGCTTACAGTATGGCAGTACCTCCTCTGATGTGAGACGGTAAACTGGTTTGGGCTTCCAGATTTCAGGCTCAGATTTTCCTTTCTAGTTCCAAGTTGCCTAGGATTCTGCCAATTATTATGATTTAATAGAAAACATTCCGAAGGCCACTAGTCATTCCTGCCTTAGTGTGGTTTGGTTTAGTTGTTTATCATCTTTTCTCTCTTAGCACCCTTATGAGGGTGTATACTGAAAGAATTAAAGTTTTAAGGGAAAAAAAGACTGAGAGGTAATTATGAACAAAAAGCACTTGTAAAAAAAGGCAAGTCTTTTAGTAATAGAACATTCGGTAAATGCAACATTTATTAAGCCCCTTCTAGGTATGTATGTCAAGTCTCCCCCATAAACAGCTATAACAATCTAACTTTCAATAAGAATATTTTATTATAATATCATTACTAGTAACATTTTTAAATTTTATTTTATTTCATTGTTTAATCCTCACCTGGGGATATGTTTATTGATTTTAGAGACAGTGTAAGGGGGAGTGGGAGTGAGAGAGGAGAAAGAGAAAAGAGACATCACTTGGTTGCCTCCTGTACTTGCCCCTACTGAGGATTGAACCTGCAATCTAAGTATGTGCCCTACCTACAACTTTTTTGGTGTATGGGAAGACACTCAAACCAACTGAGCCACCCTGCCAGGGCACTACTACTACTATTTTTTATGTGTCTATTATATGTTAAGAATTGTTACATGTACTTTACATCCTAATTGTGATGGGGTACTATTAAATGCCATCCCACTTTTACAAACCAGGAAACTGAGAGGTTAAGTAACCTGCTCAAGGTCACACTGCTAAATTGCTCCAGAGTCCCTGATTGTGACAATTACTCTATGCTATAAAAGAACTCATCTTTGATATGGAGAGATAAGCAAGAGTATCTCTACTAATAAAAGAGTGGACGTCTATCTGGACAAAGCCACAGCGGCTGTGAGGCCCGGGGCTCATGGCAGCCGTGGGCTCAGGCAGCTGCGAGGCCCGGGGTTTAGGCAGCCATGAGCCCTGGCGGCTGTGAGGCCCGGGGCTCAGGCCTCGCAGCCACCGAGGCCTGCAGTGGCAGCAGCAACGGGATGATGGGGGTGGTGCCTTCCCCTGATCAGCCCAGTTGCCTCCTGCAGAGGGAGGCCAGGCTGTGGCTTAGGCCCGCTCCCTGCTAAGCTGTCAGTAGGACATCCCCTGAGGGCCCCCAGACTGTGAAAGGGGACAGGCCGGGCTGAGGGACACCCCCCCAGTGCACAAATTTTCGTGCACCGGGCCTCTAGTAAGAGATAATGAGGGATGCAAAAGATGAGGTGGAAGGCATGAAAAGCAATTTTTCCATGTAGATATTTGGCCAAGAACTGGTCTGGTCCTTTCCTTAATGTAGGAGTGTCCAGGTATCGCTTAACTCTTATCCTCTCCCTAATCCCACTCACTCACCCCTGCCTCCCTAGACTGGTGTGTGCCTAGCAAATAGGAGTAGGGAAAGCACAGAACGTCTCCTGAGCTGGAGTGGAGAAACCCGAGGACTCAAGGTTGGTCATGCATAGCAAATAAAAGTTGTGAGAAGCTGTATTTTTTTAATCATACATTATCATTCACGTGTGTAGACATATCAATAGAGGTCAAGGTGAAAATGCATTGGTGTTTTATTTTTACTCACTTTTAATCCTCATCAGAGGATATGTTTTTATTGATTGTTAGAGAGAAACATTGATGTGAGAAAAAACACACCCCAACTAGGGACTGAACCCACAACCTATGTATGTGCCCTGTCCAGGATCGAACCTGCAACCCTTTGGTTGTATGAGACAATGCTCCAACTGAGCCAATTGGCCAGGGCTTCATTGGTCTTTTAAAGTAAAAACTTAAATCTCTGAAATTTGTTACACATAATGAGAATTAGCATTTTAAGCTTGCACTCTATTTAAGACTGGCAGCTTGAATGTACTACATCATTTCCAAAATGGTAACAGATGTTCTTGAAACTAGCTACACATTAGAAACAAAAAGCATATATTCACATATAATTCTTAGCCATATTAAGATAAGCAAGCATAAAAAGCAGAGAAAGTGTTAGGCAATGAAGACATCAAGTTAAAAATCAACACAATATAGTGACAGCACCAAGGAGTCATTTTTGAATTATGCTGTATAACACTATAATATTTCATATTGAATGATGCTAATCTTGTATTATTAAAAGTGAAAAATATGTTACAATGTATTCCAAATAAATCCCATAGTGGTATATTTATGACAAATCATTTCAGTTCACTCCCAAGTTTACAACACAACCAGAACTGGATGGAATTACAGTTTGTTATAATTTCAGAAAACCCTATACAGTGCATGAAAATTACATTTAATATAAATGTCACTTCTTATAGTCATATTACTCTTGAAATAACAGTTTTATTGGAGAAGTGTGGGTTTTCAGAATATGCAATGTAATCAAGACATTTCAAGCAGAAACCTGTTAGTCTCACATTTAAAATGTAACAAATACACAATAGCACAATCATAGGAAATAGACTGTATTCTTCTATTAGAAATATCAGTTTTGGAGATTTGATTGAAAAAAAAACACACTTCAAACTTTTGTGGCTTATTACATCAACTAAAAAAATAATAAATCAAGTCATAATATTTTATCTATATTAAAAATCATTTAAAAAGGAAATCATACTAATGGGTAAGTAGAAAATTGCTTTCAGAGTACTAAGGGCTATAAATAGATGCCTATTTTACTTATTTAACGATTATAAATTTAAAATTTCCTAGTAGCAATATATTAAAAATTCTTATTTCTTCTTTTTTCAAATATATCTGAATCAAGAATCAAGAACCGGATTCCTCTATAATCAAAACTACCTAGCAAACTTCAATTAAGTGTGGCAAATAGAGCAGGGACCACACACTGTGATAATAAGGACACTTGCTTTGTGGCTGTCTTCTGAGTACTATCACTAGCAAGTCGTGGGTTCAGGGTTACATTTAGAGTAGTGGTGCGGGATTTACATGGGGTACTTAAGCTGTTTCTCCAGCCCTTCTGAACATGGCACATTTTAAGAAAGCAATCTTGGGCTATAT
This sequence comes from Plecotus auritus, assembly GCF_963455305.1. Classification (NCBI taxonomy): domain Eukaryota; kingdom Metazoa; phylum Chordata; class Mammalia; order Chiroptera; family Vespertilionidae; genus Plecotus; species Plecotus auritus. The sequence continues at coordinate 159,041,155 of NC_137773.1, read as the reverse complement.
GGCTGATGGGCTTGAAAATGTTTCTACCGTAACAGAGGCAATGTATTGCTGTGAAATACATGAAATTTAGTGCTTAAAAACTGGTTTTCCCCTGCTATCAATCACTGCTCAGACAGCCTCAGTTTCCTTACCATAACATGGGAATAACAAAATTTATCTTACTGATTGTCTGTGGAAATTAAGAGTATTTTATGAATTACATAATATTTTAAGAATATGCAGTATCTAAAACAGTAGGTTATGTTCATATAGACATAGGTATATGACCAAATGATGAATGAAATTTAATGATTCCTTGATATCAATATAGTAACTTAGTAATAAAACATTTAATTTTGTTCATGATTTTGCTACTCCCTAAAATGCCATTCACCACTTCCAATTCAGCTTTGGCATGCCCAAATTTTAAATATCCTTTAAGGCCAAGCTCAAAAACCACCTCTTCCAAGAACACTCCCATGACAACCCAGATGGAAATAATCTCTCCTTTCTATAATTATCAAAGAACTTTAGTTTATGCTCATCTACCTTATATTATAGGTGTTTATCTACATATTTTATCTCCCGATTATATAGCAATACAGTTTACAGCATGCTCTCAAACACATCTAATTGATCGTAATAATAACAATAAGCAGCATTACCTGCTGCTGCTGCTGCTCTCAGCGACCGGTGCTTATCATACACCAAAAATCAGACAGTAGTCCCCTCTTATCTATGGTTTCACTTTCCGTGGTTTCAGTTATCTATGGTCAACTAGAGTCCAAAAATATTAAATTTCTCCAACCATCGACATCATCTGCTCTTGATATCTAGCCACTGACATCATTATGACTTGATGATCCAGGATCAGCCGAAGCAGATCATCTTCCTTCTGACACATTGTCAGAAGGTAATCAATCATAGCCTAACACTACATCACAAGCCGATGTCATGCATCTCCTTCATCTCACCACATGGGCATTTTATCAAATCACATCATCACAAGAAGACTAAGTACAGTAAAATTAAGATATTTTGTGAGACTGTATTCACAAAACTTTTATTACAGTAAATTATTATAATTGTTCTATTTTATTATTAGTTGTTAATCTCTTACTCTGCCTAATTTATAGGTATGTATGTATAGGAAAAAACAATGATATATAGGGTTCTGTACTATCCACAGTTTCAGGCATCTACTGGTGGTGGTCTTAGGACATGTCCCCCGGGGGTTACTATAGATTTTTGAGAGCCTTGAGGAAGCAGAAAACAGAGCTGGCAGAGCCAGGATTTGAGCCTGAGCATTAAGCTAAATAAACCACCTCTGCAATAGCATTCTGTATGGCAGGCCAAAAAGGAACAACTTCTACAAGGTCATTGTGGTACAGTAATGTGCCGCTTAACAACAAGGATAAGTGCTGAGAAATGAGTCATTAAGCAATTTCATCATTGTGCAAACATTACAGATTGCACTTAACAAAGATCTAGAGGGTGCAGCCTACTACTGTAATTGTATGTTCTATACGACTAGCAGCACAGTAGCAGCACTTTGCTTATACCAGTATCATCACAAACACGTGAGTAATGTGTTGTACTATGACATTACAATGGCTATAACATAACTAGGTGACGGGAAATTTTCAGCTCTTTTAGGATTTTATGGCATCACCATGGTGTATGTGGCCTGTTAATAAGGTGCATGGCTGTAGTTATGATTTAGCAGAGACATGAATTCAGGTCTTCTGAATTGAACTCCAGTGTTTTCTAAAGTGCTTTATCTTGTATACCTGGCTTCCACACTAACTCCAACTGTGTGTCAAAGGACTTCCAAGAGATAGCTCAACGGCTAAGAGTGCTAACCCCGTGGTTGGCAAACTGCAGCTTGCGAGCCACATGTGGCTCTTTGGCCCCTGAGTGTGGCTCTTCCACAAAATACCATGGCCTGGGTGAGTCTATTTTGAAGAAGTGGCATTAGAAGAAGTTTAAGTTTAAAAAATTTGGCTCTCAAAAGAAATTTCAATCGTTGTACTGTTGATATTTAGCTCTGTTGACTAATGGGTTTGCCGACCACTGTGCTAACAAGTCACATCTAGTCCAAATCATAAAAATAGCTCCCGAAGTGTCATCTAGTGAGTTGCAGCTGCCTAGCACCACCATGTACTGTGACAGCCAGCTCAGTCATTTAACCCCCCTGCCAGAGATTCATCTGGAAAATGTAGATAAGCAGTGGACCCCTACTCAAACTCGCAGGATTTGAAATGAAAGGAAAATTAAAACTCTTAGTTTTTCAGAAAAAAACTGTTTAGCACAAAGTAAATTTTTTCTTTTCTTTTTCAACGTTTAAAACTAAAAACTAATACAAATACTTAAATTCATTATATAGAAAGTATGCTGACAAAGGGGACTTCATTCTGGCCTGTGGTTTTTACAGACCACAAAAATTCTAAGGAATATGCAATTAAAACGGGCAAAATAGCTCTCTACACCAGCTGGTGGACCTTCTCCAGAAACTTCCCATACAACTTAAAATGGCCCGAGGCACGAATAATTTGCTCACACGCTGAGTTTGCATAGCAGAACTCAGAGCAATACAAGGGTTATTGCAGAGTTCCTGGGGCTGTTTATATAGCTCTCCTACTATAAAAATAGCAATAGTTTTTTCTCCTCTTCATATTTTGGTTTAAATGTTTCATATGTTTCAAACATGTCTGCATTTGTGAAAACGTTATGGTTCTTTTACCACTAACTTATTTTCTCATGATTAGAAGTTGAAGAACTAAAATTTATTAATTAAGCAGTGTTTAATGCCTGCGGAAATACTTTTAGGTGTAATTCAACTGTGTCATAAATTTTGCTCTTAGTATCTCTCATCTTTCTTAGCTACACTGCCTTGTTAATGCTTATGAACAGAATGCTATGAAAGAAAAAAATTATTTTGTTCTATTAGCTACAATATAACTGAACAAATAAAAATAAACTTCAAGAACAATACTCTCAGGAGGCAAGGTTGGCCCTTATGAAATTTCCCATTGGCGATTTGCTAATCTAAAAAACAAAAAAAGGATCTGGCAGGTTTTGAAACATAACAGAGGTCAGTAATTTGTAAACACAGATATGTACTAGTTTAAAGGAGCGTGAACCCATAATTAAGGTGGAAAATTGAATTCAAAGGGAGATCATCAAACACCATCTGCAAAAATTGAGATGGAATCAGAATTGTCAAATGATAATGCACATAAGCCACAGACAACTCATAATTATCTTATTTTTTTTTTTTATTTACTGACATTTATTTTGCTTGCTTGGTAGACACAAAGGGCATTTCTTTTTGGCAGTTAGTAGGACATTTAGGTACTGACGGTTAAGTTGGGTAGTTGAAAGCTTAATTACATTTCGGTTGACAGTCCTCCATTACTTTGCATGCTAGGAAGCCCTTGGAAACCTAATTTTTCATGTCTTCTCCCAGAAAGAGGAGCGAGTAAAACCTGCATTAACTGTTCCGGGCAAGGATAGGCCTTGGTATGGCAGAAATACAGGGCCACCTTAGTGAGTTCTACTTCTTCGGAACAAAGTCTTCATCCCCGGCCTCAATGACTTCTCAGAATCTGACACTAATAAGAGAGCAAAGCACGCTGCAAAATGTAAGCAACAGCTTTTTCCTCTCTTCAGACAAAAAACGTTTCTAATATTTTCTGAGCAATGTTCAGAACCAGTCAAATTGCAGCTCAATTAGAAAGTATACTGTACAACAACTTAAAGGGAGGTAGTGCTTTATTTTAGTGTTTGCATTTGTATGCAGTTTGAAAAGTGTGGTATCTGAAGACTTTCACATAGTTCAAATATAGCTTTAAAAGAGTTGTTATTCTATGTGTATTTACACAGAATTATTTCTCATGTAAACACACCCACGAATTACCCATACATGAAAGAGAGCTGTCAGATTATCCTGATAGCAGGCTGGGGCAAAGTCTGTTTTCTAGTTTATGAGGTGACAGTTCTTATTGTACTGTATGTAAGTGAAGTCACTATGAGGAATGTTTATTCCCATTATATCTGCTTGCTAACTTCCTCTAGCTTATAACTCTATTGTCTTAGGTTTTCTGGCAATTTATTCCATAACTCGTCTTGAAGTTCTTTATGGAACTAAAGAAGTCACAAGGTAGAACATGAGGTTTACATCAGATTTCAGAAGGCAGATGGAAAGCATTCAGATATGAGATGCCCTTAAAGGTCTAACCCACCTCTTATCTTTTAAAATAGGGACCCCCTTGTGGGTAGCACCATTTAAAATAAACAGTTCTTTTTCAAAGCTTTATTCTTCTATAACTAATAAGCTCTAATAGAAATTCTGCTTTAAATTAATAACTAATAAATATATGGTATAAGTTTTATATATAAGTATTATGAAAATTACAAAATTTAGTTTAAAAAGTATCAATCAAATTTAAGAACTGCTAATGAACATTTAAAAATTTTATTTGCTTATAAAAAATCTAAACAGAACACAAAACTGAGAAAAGTAAGACATGTCTCTATTATTCTCCCCTTAAAGTTCTAGTAGCCCATAATTCTAACAAGGTAAGTACCGGGACTTAACATTATAATGCTATACAATTTGCAAATATATCAGAAATGTGAAACTGAAAAGACAGAAAACTATACTTCTAGGTTATTTTATAGCTGACATCCTATTTACTCAGATGTTTATCTTTAAGAGATAACCAGCAAGTCTGTAATAAGCTCAGGAGGGAATTCTGCCCTATTGAAGGTATTAATAACATCTTAATTACTTAATTGTGGGCTACATTCTTAGCAAGAAAGCACCATCCTCCAAATTCAAATAATTTTCAAGAGTCAACGCAGAATTGTCAGTTGGTTCGCAAGTATAAACCAGCACTTCCTTTTCTGTTGTTGCTGCACAACAGAAAAGGATTCTGTAAGAATGGGCCTAGTTTTAAAAAAATTTACCTTTACTGTTGAAAGTATTACATATGTCCCCCTTTTCCCCACATTGACCCCTTCTAAACCAACCCCCATAGCCCCCACCCCTCAGGCCTTCACTACACTATTGTCTGTGTCCATGGGTTAGGAATATATGCATATAAATTATTTGGTTAATCTCTTCCCACCCATCCCACCTTCCCTCTGCCTTCCCTCTGAGATTCAACAGTCTACACCTATTTTTAACTCAAGTTCCCTTAAAGAATTTAGCATTACGTCTCTAGTTGACAAGTAAATGCATGAATGTTAAATCCATGCAGCAGTAGTTATATCATGTTGTTGAATCTGTTAATACACCAATGGGCATACAGTATTCATTAAATGAATAGATGAACCAATATATTCGATCTGCAACAATTTTTGAATTGTGCAACAAACTCCCATCTTTTTTCTTCCCCATTTTCAGGCAAAACACAAACAAAAACACTTTTCAAGCCCCATGAAAACATTTCAAGGAAATGTAGAAAATTCACATCAACTTTTCCCAAATTTAAATTTTAACAATCAAAGATCTATAACGTAATGTCCAGGAAGAATAACAATAACAGGCACATGGTAAAACAAAATACTGTAATAGGCATATGGTAAAACAACACTGCAATAATTTAATAAAATAATATGCCAGACATTTAAGTTCCTTAAAAACGTAAGTCTCATAAAAACCCTGTTTATGAGATAACCAACCACATCAATTTCCCCTACTCTTAGGTATTCCTCTTTATTCATTCTTTGTTACTATCCTTTCTAAAATTTGAATTTATTGGAGTGACATTAGTTAATAAAATTATACAGGTTTCAGGTATACAATTCTACAATACATCATCTGTGTATTGTACTGTGTGCCTTAATGAAGCCATAAATTTTGAAAAACACCACTAATATAGACATTTGTTAAGAGAATACATATTCTTCACTCATAAAAATAATTAACCATTGTATGAGAATAAAGTTTGAACCACTATTACAGAAATAAATCATAATTCCATGTTTTTCAAGTTGTAAAAGTGACTTATTACCAGGGTTTTACTTTATTTCGAATTTCTTATAGTGGAAAGTTAGTCCTGCTACACTGATAGCATGATCAAGACTCCTTAAAAGGTGACACACTGTAGTGGTTAATAGCACTAACTTCCTGGATTCAAGTCCTGGTTCTACTAGCTAGGTATTACTCTTATTCCTTGGCTCAGCTTCCTCATCTGTACAATTATAATAATATCTGTCAGGGATATTTTGAAGATGCCATGTAGTAATACTTATATAAGTACTATCCATTACTGATCTAATTTTTATTTTGGATGCACACACAGCTAAATTAAGAAATACAAACGAAGAGCATGGAAGCCCTGGCCAAGTAGCTCACTTGCTTAGAGCATCGTCTCTATATGCCAAGGGTGCAGTTCAATTTCTACTCAGGGCACATACAGTATCAGAATCAGCCAATGAATGTATATAAGTGGGACAACAAATCTATGTTTTGTTTTTCTCGCTCTTTCTCAAAATCAATAAATAAAAAATTTAAAGAATGGAGAACATGACAAAATTTGAGGTAAGTTAAAAAAATAAATTTTAGAATAGTTTTAGGGTTTACAGAAAATTTGAAGATAGTACAGAGTTCCCATATCCACCCCCTATAATTTTCCTGATTAAGGTCCTGTGATGTAAGCAATTAATAACAGCCCAACGATGTAGGCAATTTCTAATGACAGACCAATAGTGGAAGGGCATTTACTCGCAGCAGTTAAAACTATAAATCTATAATTTCTGTAACCCACCTACCAGAAACAAACTCAGAAACATATAAGTACTGTATTGTAATGAGTAAATGCTAAATTTTAATGTTTGGTAATAGCACTGCACATACTGTACTCATGTAGGATATTTTATAGTCTCATTAAAAAGGAATAATAAAGTGGAAAAGCTATTTTAATGTGTGTAATTACTTCTACATATATATTAAAGTTGCAAATTAAAGCATGTAAAGAGGAAATAAAGCTGGAATTATTTAAATAGATATTACTTCATAATTTTAAGATTGAATAAATTTTCTTAATATCATAAAGTAATTAAAACTACATAAGGGCAACATGGGTGAATAAATTTTGAAATGAGAATTTTTGACTTAAGTATTTCCTTATTATTAGAGAATCATATTTATAATAATATAATACAAGGAGATTTTTTTCTGCGTTATTAAAGAAATAGAGGTAAAGAGGTACATTTGTAGAAATGTTCAAAGAGGCTGGATATCTCAGGCATGCAACATTAAATCTCCAGTTCTGTAGGTACTAGTCATGTGGAGAATTAAATTTAAATTAATTAAAATGAAATAAAATTAAAAATTAAATTCCTTAGTTGCACTACATTTCACGTACTCAATAGTCACATGTGGTCAGTAATTACTGTACTGGAAAGCATACACATACTAGTAGACCATTTCCATCGCTGCAGAAGGTTATACTGAACAGTGCTGCTCCAGGTAGCAATGGACTGTTTCACTAATTACACTTAACTCAGTCTTAACCAACCTCTTATCTAAATTCTTTTTATTAAACTTGCAAAAAAGAAGCAAAGGGATAAAAGGAGGTTTAGCTATCCTGTTCTGAAATGTTTAAGGGGGTGAAAAGGGAGAGGGTCTGGCTAATTCTCACATAAGACAAATGGCCACCAAGAGATGAAAAAATTGCCGAGGTCCTCAAAGCCATTGCTGTACTCACGTGGCTGGGCGGCAGTGGGCCCAATGGCCAGGAGGACTCCTCTTCAGAGATACATTTCCTCACTAGGGGAGGAGTCCCCATGTGGGGCCTTCGCACTGGTGGGAACTTCCCCATTATGGGGCTGGGGTTCCTGCCAGTGAAAAACGGGAAATTTCATTGTTAGCCAGCTTTGAATCTTTCCCTGTTTGAGATATTAAAAATTCTGCTTACTGGATTATTTTGTTAATTCAAAACAGGGTTATATGAGATAAACTTTTAGAACTGATTAACCATGATGTGTGACTGATTCTACTTGCGCCTCAGTGTCCCAGGAAAATAACCTGCAGCATTATAGGAACTGTTAGAATCTCAGATCATATGAAAAGATTAGATTGAACCAGGTAATGGTTTTTCCAATCAAGGAGAAAAAAAAAGGATAACTGTCTTTTAATTATCAGTAATGGGCAGTAGTTGAAAGAGCAAATTTAATCAGATATTTAAAAACTGCACAAGGTTCCACTGCTGCTCATTCTCATCCCCTCCAAGCTTTTAAAATTAGATTTGACAATGGGAAGCAAATGATTGAATTCCATCCATTTACGTCTCCTGACCATTTTGTGATTTGGTAACTAATTAATGGTGATGAAATGGTCAAAAGAAACAACAATCTTGTTTGTTTGTTTTTTCCAAATTTTAAGAAATCCATGTAAGCAGTTTGTTGATATCTAAAAATGTGGCTAACAATAAAAATCCCCAGTGAATCCTTTCATTCACAAAATGTTTTCTACTTGTACATTGTTTTAGTTGCAACATACCCAATTACACTGGAATATTTCTAACATTTTGGGACTCTGTGATAAGTTACCCTAAATTCTTCCAGTTTAAACTCCTTTTGTTTGTGTATTTTATTTAGGTAGTAAGGTAAGAGGTAACAGAACACTATGCATTCTTCTGGATGACGGATAACACATCACACTTCTAAGAAAACATTAGAAAATTAAGTTTGTGGTAAACTCTGAGAAGCTGCAGGAGGAAGTAAACAGAAGGAGGTGTGCACTAAAAGACATTATTTTTCCCACCAGGTACCATAGATCCTGGTTCTGCCTGACTTCCTCACCTAATCTCTTGAGTTGCAGCTTTCCCCTCTAATCTCTTATAATTACCTGTGCTCCCAGACAGCAATTTAGAGATCAGGTTACTACAAAAACTGCACTTCTGTCTATAAAATAATGAGGATGGGGATGAAGAAAAGAATCATAAGCAGGAAATGATATTTGACTCAAAATTAGATACATTTGAATATAAATTATAAATCTTGCAATTCATAATAGAAATGCATTTCAGTTAATTAGAAGGTATCTAGAAATCCAAGTACTTATTGTTACTATAAGCCTGAATGTTTCCCACAACAGGAACTACTATAGTTCCCAATTAGTTTCCTTATGGTAAGTCATGCATAAAATGTATTAATTTAGTAGATTATTCTTAATTGTATTCATAATCTTAATTATAGTGGGTAAATTAGGTTCAGCTGCTGCTGGATAAAGTAAGGTTGTAAAAATTAAAATTTTAACACAATCTGTGAAAAGAAGTCTCAGGGTATATGGTCAAACAAAAATATTGCCAAAACATAAATATGAAGATTTACATCAACCATCAAAGGCAGGCATTCCTTTCAGGAGTTGACCAAAGTTCCTAGGAGTGGGATTGGAATGCTTCATGGCCAGAGCTTCATTCTGAAAAGATTATGAGGTCACTGACCTGGACAGACTCAATCCAAATTAAACCCTGCCAGACAACAATGACTAAAACTATATATAATGCTCTCTTCTAAATCCTAAGATAAAATTATTCTTTATTAAAGTTACATGACCATAGCGACAGTGAAGCTCACATGGTAGTGCTGGTCTCCCCCACCCAAAGGCAGCTGCTGGAGAGGAACTGATCTAGCCTGTGCTCTCCTCATCACACCTTACAACCAGTTGTAAAGCTGTTTTGGCCTAAAGAAAAAAAATGCCTCTTTCTGATTCACTCACTATGCCATATATGTTAACAGAGGCCCTGAAGACAAATGTATAATACTTCATTTTATTGATTATAAAATGATACTGCACTATTTTTATAAATTACTAAGAAAAAAAACTTGCCAAATTAAACTAAGTGATTTCTTATCACAAAAATTATTTTATACTTATTGAATTGGCTCTCATAAGTGCAATGGTGATAAGATAATATCACTCTTGACCACCAATTAAAGATTATGTGGGCAAAAAAATTGATTATTATTCAAACTTCTTCACATTCTGTGTCCAACTGTTCTGCCTCACTTTTTAGCTCAAAGATGAGTGTTTTCCAATAAAATATAGTCCTTTGTGTCATCAAGAGCATTATTGATGCAGTGTATCTTGAAATATTACTCCACTACTGTCCCTGGAATTTTTTTCCAAGCTACTGGCACTCTTTTTTAAAGTTTTTTTTTTTGTGTGTGTGCATGCACAGGCAATAGCAACTAGCTCTCAATAGCTACATGGCCAAAAGCAATTGATATTAGAAATGTTAATATATTGAAAAACAAAAGGCTTCTTAGAATTAATGAGCTAGAGCAATAAGGCTCCGGATGTTAGGGCAAAATGCTTCTTCCTTTCATCCATGTAACAATTCATTCCTCAAGTAGTAATTAATCTAGCATGTGATGCATGTACTAAGCTGGAGATAGAGCACACACAAAGCAGGTGATGATACTACCCTCAAGGAACCTATGAGGAGACCAGCATTAATTGAAAAACATAGAAGGGCATGAGTGAATCTGTGTAGGAAAGGGGTATGTTATACTTTCATGGGCCACTTGAGATTCTCCCAACCTCCCTTGTGTTTTATTTCAACCTTCCTCAGTGCTAACTTCACACAGGTACTGTATTTTTCCACGTATAAGGCATTATTTTTTTTCTAAAATCATTAGACTGAAAATCGAAGGGCATTTTATACACTGAAGGAGGAGGGAGCTGCACAGGTGTGTAGTTGCCCATATCTTGTCAAAATGGCTTCCTCCAATTATGAACCTTATTGTTACTGACATCAGCTGATGCCTTAAATTGGAGGTGGAGGTGGAGAGTGTGCAGATGCAACAGGGACCAGAGCGTTCTGAGCCCATAAAGATGTCAAAAAATAAAAAGATAAATACCAGTAAGCGATTGTCTTACTCTGCAAAATTCAAACTGAATGTAATCAGCTATGCAAAAGAGCATGGAAATAGAGCGGCAGAGAGACAATGTGGACCTCCTCCCACTGAGTGTATGATCAGACAACGGAGAAAACAGGGAGAACAATTCCTTAAGTTGCCAAAAAAGAAGAAGGCCTTAAGAGGAAAACCAGCAAAATGTTGAAAATATTGATTTCTTAATTTTGGGTTGGAAAAGGGGGGGAGGTCATATACATGGGAGGGTCTTATACATAGAAAAATACAGTATAATCTGACAGCACCTTGACTCATGCCCAAGGGGCAGCTCTTGACTCTCACTCCGCAGTATCTGTGTGGACACAGCTTTGGATCCCCACTTGCAAACCACCCCATTAACTACCTGGGAGTGTGGAGGAGGTAATATGTAGGAGGTAATATGTTGGTAAATCTTTTACCAACTAAAGATAGGAACTAGAGAAAAAATTATTCCTCCTTTTCCTCTCACAGCCATAAGATATTGTTTATATGATTTCTCGGGGTATGATTCTATAGGATTGGGCAGTGGCAAACAATTCAATAGGTTATCCATGTATTGGCTTCCTTCTCCTACAAACATTCTTCATCTCCCTCTCTCTACTTCCTGAGATTATATCCCCTAATGAAGTAACACCCCTAGCCCTCTGCTTCAGGCTCTTCTCCCTGAATAAGAGAGACCCCAATAGTATGTGTTTTTATGATATCTAAGAGATAATTCCTCTGGTACTCAGAGGCGGTAGTGAAACCACAGGCAGAGATGAGATCCCTCAGATAGAGAGATACAGTGAGAAGAGGACCTAACACTTGGCCCATTAATGACCATGAGGAGGATAATAGCTAGGAAAGAAGACTGCAAACTGGCCAGAGAGAGGTGTAGAAAACTGGGAAATACTGTTGTTATTGTGAAGGAGTTTAGTATGGGCTCACAGATATCAGCACGTCCTCTAATAACGTCATTTCGTTCAACATCATTTGCTACAACATTGAAGAGATGCCATAGAAATGTAACTCTTGTTTATTTTAATTGGCCTATGGTAAATTGGTTTCATTATACATAGGACCTATTTATGATGTTAAGTGAGGACTTAATGTATATCTAAGGAGTTGTATTTTAATTACTACATTAGGTTAGATTCTGACAGCTATGGACATTTGATATGATGCATTATCAAAGACAATGAAATAATATGCAAATAAAAGTGTGGTGGAGTTTTTTTCAAACCACATACCGCAGCTGTGGGCAAACTACGGCCCGTGGGCCAGATCCGGCCCTTTTGGCTGTTCTATCCAGCCCGCAGAGCCGAAAGAGTGAAGGGTTCTCTTGCTCTCCCCTCCGCTCCTTTACTTTGAATTTAATTAGTTCACACAAACACTCCATCCATGCTTTTGTTCCGGCCCTCCGGTCCAGTTTAAGAACCCACTGTGGCCCTCGAGTCAAAAAGTTTGCCCACACCTTTCCTAGGGGAAACCCCTATCAAACTGTGCAAGAGTGGGGGAATCAGTAACCAGACCCCTCTGTGCCTCTGAGGTGGGCAAACTGATGGTAGATAACAATCTGGCAGCCAAATTATTAGTTTACAAAATTTTACCTTTTAAAAATTGTTTTTGGATTTAAAAAAGCTTAGATGTAAAAAAGAAAAAAGGCTCATAAAACAAACTTTTACTAGGATATGTTACAGAAAAAACACACAAAAAACTTAGTATCCTGAGTAAGAAACATTAGTATACTTAAAAGCATATTTCATTGCAAGATTTTCTTCCTTACATACAGGAGGCATAAGAGTTCATAAAAATGCTTTATGTGCCTTTATGAACACTCAGGATAAGAAAGCAAATCTTCCTTAATGCTTCTAATTTATCACAAGGCTAAAAGGTATAAAATGTCATCCTGTGTTACAAGAAGCTATATAGCACTTTAAAAATTTAAAGTTAATTCTATATATCAGTTACAGAATTTAATTTTTATAAATTTAGAAAGGTTTTAGTATTCTTCTTTAGTTCATTAAAACTTCTCTGTTAGTTCATTGTAAAAAAAAAATCAGTTCTGTCTGGTTTTCACTCTAATTTCCTCTTTGTTTCCGTCAATATTCCTAGTTCTGTTGTTATTATTTTAACAATATGCCAGGTCTTTATTAAAATGCACTTATATTGTTTTTTAAGTTCCAGACATGTTTTATTTTCATATTATGTACTGCAGTAGGCCACATTTAAGTTTAAAGTTATAATTAGCAATATAAAAGTCAGGGAACTAAAATCTAAATTTTTAACAATGTGAACACTGGGGAACTTCAAATCACAGAGCAATGCTTTGTAATAACATTCTTAAAGTTTATAAATAAATATGAAATGTATTCTATATAATAGAGGTAATATGCAAAGATGGCCGCTCCCACATTGTCACAAGATGGCCTTCAGGGGAGGGCAGTTGGGGGCGACCAGGCCTTCAGGGGAGGGCAGTTGGGGCAACTAGGCCTGCAGGGAAGGGAAGTTGGGGGTGACCAGGTCTGCAGGGGAGGGCAGTTGGGGGGGACCAGGCCTGCAGGGGAGGGCAGTTGGGGGTGATCAGGCCAGCAGGGAGCAGTTAGGTGTCAATCATGCCGGCAGGGGAGTGGTTAGGGGCAAACAGGCAGGCAGGCGAGCGGTTAGGAGCCAGCAGTCCCAGATTGTGAGAGGGATGTCCAGCAGTCAGACATCCCCCGAGGGGTCCCAGATTGGAGAGGGTGCAGGCTGGGCTGATGGACACCCCCCCCCCCAGTGCACGAATTTCATGCACTGGGCCTCTAGTTTGAACATAAGTGTCACAGCAATGGTAAACATAAGTGTCGCAAAGGACCCAAGTGGAGAGTTTCCTTTTCTGTCACTGCTTTTGGTAATTAAAAATATGACATATGTAAAATATTTAGCCTCATGTTGTACAATTAACAACTGCTTTTCAAAATTAATAGCATAAAAAAAATTAATAGCATAGAGCTATACTGAGTACCCTATAATTTAAAAATAGAATCAGCAATATTCATCAGTAATGGTGGGGGCAGAATCTGTCCACATGAGTTAGGACCCACTCAATGGGCTTCTCTAACAAAGTCTATGCTTCTTCACAATGACACAACTGTTTATCTTCACGTTCAGAGATGGTGGCATATCCTCCACACATCAAGCTTTCTTTCCCCAAATTTCTGATTCATGTTCAAGTAGATGGATCATATTCCAACAATTCTAATTCACTGACAGGCACAACGGCTGCCTGCCAACACCAGAGTGGATTTAGTTTTTATTTGGTGTTTTAGAATACGAAACACCAGGTCAAATGATTTCAGAGGTTTGAAAGTCATCCTAAAAATCCCAGCATTTTATAACTAGAGTTCAGTACCCAAACAGTCCATTCTCTCTTTAGAATTCTAACTAAAATGTCAGCAGCAAGGGGTTTTTAAAATAGCCTTTAGGTGTTTCAAATTTCCTATACTTGTTTCAGCAGACTACCGACCTGACCAACAATAGCAAGGCTCTCAGGATTGAAATATCCAGCTACAGTGCTGGGTGTCAACAAGAGCTAGTTCCAGGAAGAGCAGGAAAGGAACTTGGGGGGACAAAATAGTAGGAAAAATACCTTAACTCAACTCTTTAGTTATTTAAAATCTAAAAACTATTCCCCTAAGAGCAAAATTTATATGTAGTAGAAAAATCAACTTAACTAGACTGAAACATTTAGGCTGATTTTATTTTATCCTTTATCTTAGCATCTCACTTAATGACTGTATTTCAAAGCTCTGATAGATTGCTTGACTGGGATGATCTGTGACTTCTTCCTTTCTATCAAGAAAGTTTTCTTTTTTGATGCTAAAATATTTCTGTTCATACAGTATGAACCTTGGTCTGTTTAGACTTTGAGGTGGAAATGTTAACATGGAGAGAATGTAACATTATTTTACATCTTATTGGGTGTTTATTTTTAGGAATGTCTACAGTTAATACATACAGCTTTTCTGGCCCCACTGATGGCTCATTCAGATAAACTGCTGTGATCAGGTAGATTTCAAGGCCATGGAAGCTCAGAGTGTACAGGTTAAACATAAATCAGGCTAATCACTGAGAGTGTTATGGTACTTTATGTTATACTAGTAGTTCTGGGTTGGGAGATGAAGTGGGCGCAATGCATTTTGGTTGAAGGTGTTAATTACTAAAACACATTAAAGCAAAAGTGTATCTTTCCATTTCCAAAACCTGGTGTCATATGATGTGGTGTCACACTGCTTGGGGGGAACGGTAGAGACACTTGCTATAGGAGCGGCTAGAGAACATTCATTGTAAAAATAAGTATAATTTATTTCAGATCTCCCGAGATTCCCTCTCATAATCTCTGGGGCCTTAGAGGCTTTGGACAGCTATTCAGCACTAGGGCTCACTAATTCCATTTTCCAGATCTACTTTAATCCAAGCATTTATCCATGAGAATCCCTGGTACAATTCCAGGGTTTAGACCTGAAAGGGAGGGGTTCCTCCAATTTGGCAACATCTCCTGGCACAGGTGCTATGACATTCACTCTGTATCCGTTTAGTCCTTGGATTCCTGGCATCTGCTAAGTAACAATATATGACAGCCAGTTAGTGAGGAATTCAGTCACATGTCTACCTTCTGCTATACCTGAGGGGACAGAAGTATCAGGTTGGTTGTGTGGGTTTTTTTTGTGTGTGTGTGTGTTTTTTTTTTAACCACATAAAAAGCAAAACATCACAAACACAATGTCAAGAAACAGAAAATATTTCTTTTGATCAAGTTATTTATAAGTGTTATTGAGTTTCTATTCCAAATCTCGTACGCCGATTTCTTTGCTGATGAAAATAATCTGATACTCAATTATTTGGGGACAAATCTAACAATATTCATGTTTTCCTTAAAATGCAGACAGGAACAGTTAACCATGATGAGGTATGGAGAGTAGTCAAACATGCTTGCAAAAAAGCTACAAACCTTACAACAATATTGAGATGAATATGGTTGTCAGAAAACTTGTAGCTATAGTGCTAAATCTGTCAATCATAAACCGATAGTCATTCTGATTCTTTTATGGTTTCAATCTGAGTACAGTTGAAACCAAATATTGCAACTTATGAATTACGTTGTTTCTATTTCCATTTCCATGTACATGGGTCACATGTAGCAATAGCTAATTTCGTAAATATTTTAAAAATATATCAAGTTCATGATGCCCAATATATAATAAAAGAAAAATTGTAATACTTTAAACATTACTCAAATGAAGAGTACATGATTAAGAGCTGAGTGGCTGCCTGCCAATAACTGCCTATTACTTGCTAAAATTTACTTGGTACCAACTAATAAAAACTCAATATTGTACAACTATTAAAAGTGTCTGACACATAAGTTGAGAAGATTTGTCCCTTTTAATTCAAACCTTTTCAATCTTAGATTCAAGAAATGTGTAATGCCAGAGAAAAGGCAGAATGTATTATCTAACTTTGTTACTACTTCTGTCAATCTTTCATTGAAACTTTCCACAGGCTCCTAAATGTCTATAGAATAAAACCTGAAATAAAGTTCTAGTTCTGGTACCCTAAGTACTCTGTAATGTGAAGCCCCTCCCTCACTTCAATCTTATTTCTCTTCCTCTAGACAGGAATGGGGAACATCCAGCCCGTGGGCCATATAAGGCCCGTAAAATCATTTGGTCTGGCCCTGCCAAGGCATTAAGGGTGAATTAATTAAATGTGTGACCAAATGTAGCAGGCTCATTTTTAAATTATGGCCCATGAATGATGTTATAAATATCCAAATGGCCCCTGACAGAAAAAAGGTTCCCCACCCCTGCTCTAGAACAAGGAAATTTTTTTTTCTAGACAATCTGAATTCCTGGACCTTCCCAACTCTGCCTCTGCTTGTGCTCATTCTGAAGCCTGCCTGAACACCCTTCTTGCTTCTCTCCACTCAAGTCCCATGTGAATTCTAAATGCTTTAAGGGAATCTGTATCAATTCATGTTGGTGCTCCCACATCTTAGCTCAGAGATTGGCATGAAATATGATGCTCATCAAATGTCTGTTGAATTAAACCGACTCTAGAACCAACTGAAGACACATAAAGAGTCTGTATCCCCACTGTTCGAACAGGATATTTTTCCGTAACTGGTCTGTGGAGTCACTGTGCTCATACTGCATCTACTGCCATGCTGAGAGTTTTTAAATTTGTGATTTGATGGCATCTGAGGCTTTCCTATATTAATCAAATAAGTGGTCACCAGTCCAGTTTGAAGGGCACAATGCTGCCAGGACACAGAGATGCAGGACTACCCCTTCTGTGAGAACACACACACACACACACGGTCAGTATCACAGGAGAAGAATCAAAAGAGCCATGGAAATGCGGAGGAGGAGGATGGTGTGCCTGCCTGAGGGAAACAATCAAGATACTATATAAAGACAATGATGTTCAGTTCTGCCTGCATGAGGAAGGTTTTCATGTGATTCAGGGCCTTAAGGATTTCTCCCCATTCTGAACTCCTGTAGCGTTGATGGTTTACACTACCTTTTTTTACCCTTGATGATGATGGTGATTAGAAACTGACTGTGTTTACTGAGCACTCACTATATGCCAGAGACTTTTATGATAATGAACACTTTATATATATTTATACATTTAACTCTCACATCAGCCTAATCTATTAAAAATTGCTCCCATTTAACAGATTAGCAAACTGTGGCACTAAAAAATTAAATATCTTGGAAAATCACACTGTGGGTATTTTCTAAGAGGTTGACCTGGAAACTACTATGCATGGAAGAGTCAAAAGGTTCAATATTAGACAGCACGGTCAAGGATGTTAACACTCTCCTTATAGGTGACACTTGGGAAGGGACCTGAAAGAAGAGGAAGAGCCACACACATAAGGAAGAGTGTTTCAGACAAAATAAAGAGCAAGGAGGAAAGCCCCAAGGTGGAAAAAAAACTAGTACAGTTGAGAAGTAGTAAGGCCAGTGTGGCCAGAGCCAAGTGAAAGACTGGGAAAAGAGCAGAAGATGAGGCTGCACAAGGAGGCAGAGGCCAGCTTGTGGGCCTGAGTACGGAGTTCTATGGGACGGACTTACCTTTACAGTGTGCAGTCCTTATCTCTTGTTCTCCCTAAGAGCCTCAGTGGCAGAAGCCACATCTTATGTTTTAAACATCTCTTGCAGCATCCAGCCCACAGTATCATGAAAAGTACCCTGTCTGAGATGAATAATGGGGTGGGTGTCACTGTGTACAGCAGTGGTTGAAAGGTCTAATGTAGGAGATGCAGTTGGAGAAAGGGGGCATTCCAGACTTGTGGTATGCCAGTTCCATGGCTGTGAAGGGAAAGTACAAGTTCTAATACCAACAACATGGAATATGAGGAAACAAGATTTTGTTTTGGTAAGGGAGGGTAGAATTCTTGAAAGAAAAAGGTTTTTTTCTGTGAGGAGGAAAACTCTAAGTCAAGATACAAATAGGATTTATACTCAGATTTCCTTTATTTTTATTTTTTTAACATATATATTTTTATTGATTTCAAAAGGAAGGGCGAGGGAGAGAGAGATAGAAACATCAATGATGAACAAGAATCATTGATTGGCTGCCTCCCGCATGCCTTCTACCAGGGATCAAGCCTGCAATCCGGGCATGTGCCCTGACTGGGAATTGAATTGTGATCTCCTGGTTCACAGGTCCACACTCAATCACTGAGCCATGCCAGCCAAGCTCAGATTTCCTTTAAAAGGAAAACAAGCTTTCAAATTCTTTCCCAAATGAGTGCTTTAGTATTTTATTTAAATGAGAATACAATAATTACTACAGTGTATGAATTCATAAGAAAACAAGACTAAAAAGGCCCAGAGAAAGGACTGAGTCCCTAATAAAATGTTAACATGTGATGCTATCAAGGGGAAGAAATACTATGGAACCATGGAGTGAACATGGACTGCCGTCAGAAAGTCCACAATGAGAACCCCAGTTTAGCCAGTGGTACAAGACCTAAAATTAAGGTTCACTATTATATGACTTCTTGGTATCAGGTAAAATCAGGAAGGCCTTCAAAAGCCTAACTGCAAGGCCTTCAAGCCTAAGTGCCTTCCCCACTCTGCTCCTGTGGATAAGAGCCCCTAACACTCGGTTATCAAAGGGCTCAGGTATAGTTCCTCCTTATCCCTGAGTAACAGGTGTCCATTCCCTGCCAGCTTGCAGAATTATTCAAACAAGCCAATCACATCCTTCTGTGGGAACCTTCTTATACTACAAAGCCTGCCTCCACAGCCTCTGGCAGTTCACTCTATTCCCAAGTGCAGCTCCCATGTGACCCTGCATTAGTCTTCCTCCCTGGAGCTGAGTATATGTGATTAACAAACAGATGCCAATCTCATCTGATAATGTGCAGCCTCCCCACAACCTCATGGCAGGAATCCCTTCCTCCTCAAAGTGGGGAAGAGGCATCAAAACAACCACTTAGTGAATGTGTGACTCAGGCCTCAGGCCAAGTCACTTAACTTTCATCTCCAAGTTTTGTAATCTGTACATTAGGATTAACAATATTTACCTTGCAGGTTATTGTGAGCATTGTGTCTAGTAGTTATTACTGTTAACACATACCATCCACACCCTGTCACCTTCTCTACTGACTTAAGCCCTATAAAAATTAAGATGAATAATAACTGAGTTTGAAAGAATAGGTAGAGATATAAATGACAGAGTGCCCAGATTTGGTTTAAAAAGCAATCTGGCTTATAAGAAATAATAATATTTCAATTCCAGCTACCACAAAAAGAACTACAAGGAGAATTTACAAGAGTTTTAGGCAAATAATGAAAGTAGACATGAAATTAAGGCTGCTTTTAAAATAATGATTAGTAGGCTTAACTGTGCTTTGATTATGTGACTCCTAATATGCAAATAATGTAGCAATTTATAGTGATAAAAGGCCTTTTAATAAGCTAACATTCTGTGTGCAAATGCTCTAGTTTTAAACAAATGAAAAAACTGGTTGCTCCAGATAAGAGACAAGAGTAAAAATGAAGTTATTAAGGCTTTACTCTGGCAGAATTTCCTTTCCTTCAGGTTTTTCTTCTTTGTCACATCTCAACTTGTTTAAACACACACCACAATGCACCCATGTTTCATGAATTTAGTTGCACATCCTTATGCTTTTCAATTTTTATGTAATGATATAATTTATGTTTGTGGATTTATGTATTTGAAGAGAGAAATTAGAAAATATAGATCTTATAGATACAAAGTAATATTTTAGAACTATAAAAGAGGATGAGACAATATTGTGGAGATCCTTCTGAACATACATGGGTAATCATTTCAGAGTATCATTTTTGGAGTAAAAGTATTTTGGCATTAGATTTTGGCTAGTTTAGTAGAGCTAATGCATAACTGTTTCACTTTGGTGATGGTAAACCATAATCTAGGTTACGTTCCCTAGGAAGCAACTGAATTCCATATTGAGATATCTCTAATGTACCTTTTAAACAAGATTCCTTGGCTACCACATTCAATAAATATTTAAGCATAAGCTTAAAGTGGATTACTGTTAACATTTAAGAAAACTGCACAGCTAATAAAACTTGTGATAAAAATAAGCAGAACACCCATTATTCATAAACTATTGTTAAGTGTATTCGCTGGCTCAAAAGCATTACTTTTTATTCAAGCAGGAGCAATATTTTGGCCTGACTATTAGATCAGACAGTGCATATTAGCTATAGACTATTGGAAATCTTTATGTTTGTATGCTCAAAGACAATGGCTGCACTATATTAAAAATAGTTAAATATAACATTGAGGATTAATCTTAAATGCAAATGAGGGGAAATCTCTCTTTCATCTTTACAAAATAGCTTTAAAATTTTACCATCCCTAGTCTCTATATATCCTCATATTTTATATCTTGGGGGGAAAAGCAAGATAGGATGTGTTTCTCTAATTAACTTTTCTTAAGGGATACAAATTTATAAAAGGAGACCACTGATGGGCCACGTTTTTCATTTATTCTCATTTTGTTAAGTTTATCTTTCCCTTCGGCTGAATCATTTGGAAATATTAAAAAAAAACACATAACTTAGCTCAGTGTTTAAAACTCTTTTTTAAAAAGCCCAACAATCGAGTCATTTTCCTTCTTTTTAAAAAAAATTTAATAAATCTTTATTGTTCAGATTATTACAATTTTTCCTCTTTTCCCCCCCATAGCTCCCCTCCACCCGGTTCCCACCCCACACTCTGCCCTTACCACTACCCCACTGTCCTCATCCATAGGTGTACGCTTTTTGTCCAGTCTCTTCCCGCACCCCCCACACCTCTTTCCCCCCGAGAATTGTCAGTGCACTCCCTTTCTAATGCCCCTGATTCGATTATATTCACCAGTTTATTCTGTTCATCAGATTTTTTATTCACTTGATTTTTAGATTCACTTGTTGATAGACATGTATTTGTTGTTCATAATTTTTATCTTTACCTTTTTCTTCTTCTTCCTCTTCTTAAAGAATACCTTTCAGCATTTCATATAATACTGGTTTGGTGGTGATGAACTCCTTTAGCTTTTTCTTATCTGTGAAGCTCTTTATCTAACCTTCAATTCTGAATGATAGCTTTGCTGGGTAGAGTAATCTTGGTTGTAGGTTCTTGCTATCCATCACTTTGAATATTTCTTGCAACTCCCATCTGGCCTGCATAGTTTCTGTTGAGAAATCAGCTGACAATTGTATGGGTGCTCCCCTGTAGGTAACTGTATTTCTCTTGCTGCTTTTAATATTCTCTCTTTGTCTTTTGCTCTTGGCATTTTAATTATGATGTGTCTTGATGTGGTCCTCTTTGGATTCCTTTTGTTTGGGGTTCTCTGCGCTTCCTGGACTTGTAAGTCTATTTCTTTCACCAGGTGGGGGAAGTTTTCGGTCATTATTTCTTCAAATAGGTTTTCAGTATCTTGCTCTCTCTCTTCTTCTGGCACCCCCATAATTTGGATGTTGGTATGCTTGAGGTTGGCCCAGAGGCTCCTTACACTATCTTCAAATTTTTGGATTCTTTTTTCTTTTTGCTTTTCCGGTTGAGTGTTTTTTGCTTCTTTGTATTTCAAATCTTTGACTTGATTCCTGCGGTCCTCTAGTCTGCTGTTAGATCTCTGTATAATATTTTTTATTTCAGTCAGTGTATGTTTAATTTCTAATTGGTCCTTTTTCATATCCTCGAGGGTCTAAATTTATCAGCCTTTTCTAGGAAATTCTTGAAAAACCTTATAACCGTGGTTTTGAACTCTATATCCAGTCATTTGCTTTCCTCCATTTCTTTCATTTGTGATCTGTTTCTTTGTCTCGGCATTTTGGCTGCTTCCCTGAGTTGATAGAGTGGTTTGTGTGCTAGGTGTCCTATAGGGCCCAGTGGCTCAGCCTCCCCAGTTACCTGAGGTGGACACTCTTGGTGCACCCCTTTGTGGACTGTGTGCTCAGCCTTGTTATAGTTAAGCCTTGATTGTTTTTGGTATCACTGGGAGGAATTGACCTCCAGGCCAACTGGCTGTGAGGATCAGCTGTGTCTATGCTGGGAGAACTTCAGTGCTAGAGACACCCTTATGGGACAAGACTTGCATAATTGCAAAAGCCTCTGTGTTCAGCTTGGATGGGGCGGAGTTTCAGGGCGGAGCAGACAGCCTTGGCTTCCTGTCAGCCCTGCCCTATGAGGCCCTTGGTCTCAGTGTCCCTCGGTAATCGCTGCAAGCACCTCTGAGAGAAAGCCGCCCTCGAGTTTCGCCCGCTGCCAGACAGTCCAGTTTCTTCCCGAATGAGTCTGGGTTCCCAGAAACTCGCCTGGAACTGGAGTTCAGTGCAGTAGGGAGTTTCCGTCTCCCTCCCGCTTTAGAAAGCCAGCCGTGCACTCAGCCACCCGTACATTCAGCAGTCAGTCCTCTCTGCGTGAATGTGCCTCCGGACCTCTGCCTTCCGCAGCTCCCGAGTCTCAGTGTGCTTTCTCTTTTCCTGACAGTCCATGTTCCCCCTGAATGAATCTGGTTTCCCAGAGTCTCGCCAGGGACTGGAGTTCAGTACAGTCGGGAGCTTCCGTCTCCCTCCTGCTTTAGAAAGCCAGCCACACACTCAGCCACCTGTGCATTCAGCCGCCCGTCCTCTCGGCACGCGTCTCCGTACCTCAGCCTTTTGTAGCTCCTCTGAGTCTCAATGTGCTTTCCTCTTTCCTTCTAGTTGTAGTATTTCCACTCAGCAAGCTTTCCTGTGGTTCTGGATAGTGTCCGTTTTGTCTTTTAGTTGTAGTTTTGAAATTGTTTTTTTTTTTAATATATTTTATTGATTTTTTTACAGAGAGAGGAAGGGAGAGGGATAGAGAGTTAGAAACATCGATGAGAGAGAAACATCGATCAGCTGCCTCCTGCACACCTCCTACTGGGGATGTGCCCGCAACCAATTTATATGCCCTTGACCAGAATCGAACCTGGGACCCTTCAGTCCGCAGGCCGACACTCTATCCACTGAGCTAAACTGGCTAGGGCAGTTTTGAAATTGTTGTGCGAGGCAGCAGTTTAGGTGTTTACCTATGCCACCATCTTGGTTTCTCCTCTCGAGTCATTTTCTTGACTTCTTAATATAACGTGGTGTTTTCAACATTTAGATATCACATACTCTGGCTAATAATAGCCAATAAGATATAAGGTCTAAATATGTAAGTCTGCATCTGGAGTTTGGGTTCAAATTTTGCTTAAAGGATTTCATAGCTAAAAAAATACACCAGAAAACACTGCAATCTGCAAAATTACTTTCTCCTTTCTTTTGTTTTTTTTCTGACCTATTACCTTACATTACATACATTTCCTATACTTCAGATACCTAACAACAACACAGAGTAAATGAAAGCCTGGGGATTGGAGGTAAGAAAGGGTTGAGGAAAGAAAAGAGATGGCAGTGCTGTCAAACTCATGTTGAATGTTATCATCCTATCAAAGTTGAGTAAGCTTGAGCAAATCAAGAGGTATGAGTTTATATTAACAAACTTTGTTTTCAAGAATCATATGTAAATAATCAGTATCATGTCAATACTTGAGAGGCTCTAGTAATAAGAGGTACAAATAGGGTTTGGAGAGGGAGGTATTTAGCTATGAAGTAGTAAAAAAAGCTCCACTTTACAGTGATATTTAAGCTGAGACCTATAGATGAGAAGGAACCATGCAAAAAGTGGGAGATAGAGAAAAAAGGAATCAGAATGTGCAAGATCACTAAGATGGGAAGGAACTCGTTTTGAGGACCTGAAAGAGGTCCTTCAAATCGAATAAGAAGAAGAATAGGAAGATGAGGGCTGAGAGGCCAGGTCATGTAGGGTCTTTGAGGGCATGGTAAGGAGCGTACAGTTAGATTTAATTTCAAGCATTATGAGAAAACAATAGAGATAAAATCCCACTTATCCTATCCAATAAAGAGGGAATATGCTAATTGACCATCACTCTGTCACAAAGATGGCTGCACCCACAGCTAAGGCCAAGTTCCCGTAAGGAGCCTTAACGAGCAATCAGACAGGGGACCTCAGGCCGTGTCCCCCACCCAGCAGGGCTTGACAGGGGATCTCAGTCTATACCCCCCACCTGGCAGGGCTTGACAGGGGACCTCAAGTTGCGCTTCCCATCCTGGTGCTGGGCTAGGGGACCTCAGGCTGCTCCCCCTGCCCCAGCGCCAAGCCAGGGGACCTCAGGCCACATCCCCCACCAGGTGGGGCTTGACAGGGGAGCTCAGGCGTGCCCCCCATTGGGCAGGGATTGACAGGGGACCTCAAGGTGCACTTCCCGTCCTGGTGCTAGGTTAGGGGACCTCAAGCTGCTCCCCCCGGCCCAGCACCAGGCTGGGGGACCTCAGGCTGCAACCCCACCTGGCAGGTCTTAACAGGGGAACTGAGGCTGCGCCCCCCTGCCTGGCTGGGCTTGACAGGGGACCTCAGGCTGTGCCCCTCACCCAGCAGGCCTTGACGTGGGACCTCAAGGTGCACCCCCAGTGCTGGGTCAGGGGAACTCAGGCCGCACCCCTGCCCAGCGGGGTTTGACGGGGGGCCTGAGGCTGCACCCCCTGCCTGGCAGGGCTTGACAGGGGACCTCAGACTATGCCTCCCACCCAGCGGGGCTTGACAGGGGATCTCAGGCTGTGTCCCCCACCTGGTGGGGCTTGACGGAGGACCTTAAGGCACGCCCTCCACCCCGGTCTGGTCTGGGGGACCTCAGGCCATGCCCCCCCGTCCTGGCACTGGTCCAGGGGACCTGAGGCTATGCCCCCTGCCCAGCAGGGCTTGATAATGGGGGTGAGGGGGGCAGCCAGGTCTGGGTCTCATGTGATTTTGAGGTGCAAGTGGGTGGGCGGGGACTTGATTCTGGGTCCCGTGATGAGCCCCAGACTCTGACAGGAGGAAGGTTTTCATATACATTTTACTAATTTTCTTTCATCTCTGACACTTCTATTATAGAGATAGGGCAAACAGCAATATTAAATTATTTCCTCTAATTAATCCACTTTTTTAAAAATATATTTTATTAATTTTTTACAGAGAGGAAGAGAGAGGAGAGGGATAGAGAGCTAGAAACATCGATGAAAGAGAGACATCGATCAGCTGCCTCCTGCACACCCCCTACTGGGGATGTGCCCGCAACCAAGGTACGTGCCCTTGACCGGAATCGAACCTGGGACCTTTCAGTCCGCAGGCCGACGCTCTATCCACTGAGCCAAACCGGTTTCGGCTAATCCACTTTTAATGTGCACAAATTTCGTGCACCGGGTCACTAACATTTTATGAAGATTTCTTAGACTACTCTGCAGAGACTGGACTAGGGCAGGGGGCAAGAATGCAAGCAAACAGAAAAATATGCTATGAGAGGAGACAAACTGGTGATTTATTTTGTAGGCACAAAGGAGAGGACTCAATGGTAACCAGCACTGGCAATGAATGAGAGGTAAAAACTGATTCTAGCATTCACTGACTTGAGGTACTAGATGAATGATGTGCTCTGGTAAAATAGTTTCTCTTAAGGACAGCCCTTGTTAGGAAGAATAGAATGGTCTTGAGTATTTAAAAACGGTTCCTATACCCCTGTCCTTGCCAGAGCATGCGGGGTTCACTGTGAGAACCTAGTCGAGCTCCTAGAGGTAAAACTACACAAGTGTGGGCCGCCCCTAAAGGCTGAGCTCCCATGAAGTTTTTAACTCTCAGACTTATCTGCTCTGAACCTCCAGCAATTCATTGATTACAGTTCAGATTTCCCCCACCAGCACTGATTCCTACAGGTTTCTGCTCTGGTAAGTTGTGATTCTCTGTATCCGCCTGTCTATCCCTCTAATTTTAGGGGCAGCAATTTGCACTGTGACCTTCAATTCTCAGACAAACATAAATACATTTGTTGATTTTTCCATTTCTTCAGCTTTTTACTTGCTAGAATGGAGTGATGACTTGCAAGTGCCTTATCTGCTGGACCAGAAACTGGAAGTATCCTAGTTTTAGAGACAGATGTGATTTTAGAGACCATCCTGGTTGGATCTCCTCTTTTGAAAGACAAGAAAGCATGGAGAGAGAAAAGTTAAATGACTTAGTTCAAGAACCTACAACTACTTAAAGTTTTCAGAACTTGTTTAGATCCTAGTGTTCCCTACTTCCGATCTGCAACTAAAAACCAGCTGCTTTAACAGTTTTATAGTTAGGTTTAAAGTAAAAAAACAAAAACAAAACACAAAAACAAAAAGGAGTCCTTACTTATAGAGACACATATTGAAATACTGACGAGGAAATGATGTGATGCCTGGGACTTGCTTTATAATCTGAGGTGAGAAGGGTGTTGGAAGGAGTGTAGTTAAAACATGATTGGCCATCTGTTGATAAATGTGATTGAAAAATAGGCTTTGTTATACTAACCTCCTACTTTGTATATGAATAAAATTTTCCATAGTCAACTGGTAAAAACATGGTAAAATGGAAAAGAATGAAACAAGTACTTATTTTGACTTTAATTATCCATTTATACTATTGTAAGAATCATTGCTATTATTAGAAGGCTTGTAAGTAAACATGCATTGAAAGTAGATACCGAATTAAAAATTATTTGGCTTAATGCATGAACCAAATCATAGAGCTAACATAAACTCTACCAATTGTAAATCAAATGGCTTTGTTTATTTAAAGCTCACAGTCATACTGCTCTAAACCTCTCCATTATTTTAACATCCATAGCTATCAGAGTATTTTAGCTCCAGCAGAGAGCAAACTGACACCATTTTACACACTTGATTACAAATCTCTTAGACAATATATTAACTCAATTTGCTTTTCCATTCTCAAATGAAATATTTTGTCTGCAGTAGGGAAACTTTCATTAGTAGTACAATTTGCACAAGATCCTAAAAAGAATATTAATTCAAACAATAGGATTAAATTTTCTTTATTTCACCCTTATAAACTAGAAGAAAAAGCCATCAAATTCAGTATTAATTAAGGCAAATACAGGAAAATCAAAAGTATTCAAGTCAGCTAATATTTCCTCTACACCAAAGAAGACAACTCATGCCCCTATTAGAGGAGATCTCAGTTGACTGTTTCTCAGTGCCTGATTGTAGATAAATGAGTTCAGTTAGGAAATCATTTGTACCTTAACATGGTAACTGCAGGTGAGTGGGAACAATTTGCAAACTCACTACAAAACAAAACAGATTCTCAAGCAATTCCCATAACTTCCCAGGAATCCTGATGAGGCACTTCCCGTGTTATCTCAAGTCTTGAGTGGCTTCCATTCGAGGCATTGCCCTTCTGGATCTAAGGCAGATCTGGTAGAAGGAAGTGTGTCACATGTTGACAACCTGCCACTATACAGGTAGGAAAACAGAAAGCACATTCTGAAGGTGCTTCTACATTTGAAACATCTGCACAGCCAGAGATAGTAAAGCTCAAGAGTTATGACAGGTACATTTGAAAACTAACATTTGTGAGAGTGAAAATCAGGATGACTAGAACAGGTGCTCAGACCTTTAATTTAACATCCTAACTGCCAAGGGAATTTTAACCATATTAAAGTATCATTTGCAAAGTAACAGCATAACTTAAATACTGCTAAATCTGGCAGTTAGAATCATTACAGCTGTAATCATCACACCCCATCTTCCTCTACTGTTGTTCTGAAGATTCAGGAAGTCTGTCTACATGCTAACATGAAAGATCTATCATAACAGTTATTTTTAACACCGCCACAAAACAGTTGTTGACAGAATACCTAGCTTAAAATCTGCTTGTCAACAAACAACACTTTTTCTTTCTCAGTTACTATCTTAGCTGACAATTCTGTACAAGAATAATGTAACTTCAGAAACATAGAAAAGGCTTACATTTTTATTTATAGGCATACCTTGTTTTATTGTGCTTTACTGCACTTCACAGATGGTGTTTACAAGTTGAAGGCAAGACCCTCCACCAGCAAAAAGATTATGACTCATTTTATTATGATACTTGCTTTATTATGGTGGTCTGGAACTGAATCCGCACTTATCTCTGAGGTATGCCTGTACTAAAATGACCCTCGAGAAGCCAGTAAATTCTATACCATCATAAATTTAGGATTGACTAAATTTATGGTTGTATCTCATCTGTAATTTTCTTTAAAATACTAACTGCTGATTTCAATCATTTTTGTCTGTGACTCACATTTTACATCATTACCCAATGATATATACATATATAACTGAAAGAAAAGGTTCACAGCCCTAGCTGGTTTGCCTCAGAGGATAGAGCGTCAGCTTGCAGACTAAAGGGTCCCAGGTTCAATTCCAGTCAAGGGCACATTCCAGGGTTGCAGACTCGATCCCCAGTAGGGGGCATGCAGGAGGCAGCCAATCAATGATTCTCTCTCATCACTGATGTTTCCATCTCTCTCTCCCTCTCTGAAATCAATAAAAATATATTTTTTTAAAAAAGAAAAGGTTCACAAACAATACTTATTACATGCAATGTACACCAATACCATCCCATCCTAAACTATGGTAAGCAAAAGATGTTGGTCCTATTGATTTATTTCACAAACCACTAATTGATGAGATTTTAAACTTGATAAAGATAACACAGACCGTATGATGTATCTGTATGTGCAAGTTAGTATTTGAAAGGCCTACAGGTTTGGCACTGAGAGTGTGGTTGGTTAGCTGGTGAAAAACTTTATTCAGGATTTCGGCTCCAGGGGCAGCTTGATCCAAAGTCTTTACCTGCATCAATATCTTAACCTACATCTCCAACAGAGGCTTTATCTATGAGTGTAAAATAAAGAGTGTTCAAAATATGTGCCTGGTCAGAAATATCACGGAAGCTCCTTCACCCTTGCATGAGTGGGTCCAGCAGCTGAACACCTTTTGAGTTGTATCCAAGGTCATAAAAGTCCTTAAGTCTCGTTCCTGCACCAAACACCCT
Source organism: Plecotus auritus (assembly GCF_963455305.1). Classification (NCBI taxonomy): domain Eukaryota; kingdom Metazoa; phylum Chordata; class Mammalia; order Chiroptera; family Vespertilionidae; genus Plecotus; species Plecotus auritus. Next base: position 159,011,827 of record NC_137773.1, on the reverse strand, counting down.
CCCCTAAACTAAAAGATTCAGATGCCTAATCAGACTAGAAAGTTAGCTGATCCTACCATCAAAATGTTATTTATTTTTGCTTAGTGCTTGGTCCAAGTATGTTTAAAGAAGCAACGCCAGGAATTTACTGGCCTATGAAATAGGGTCCTATGATTATTTTTGTTTCTGCTTGCTAATAGAAGTTTGTAGGTGGGACAAAATTTGGTCTGAGGTTTAAGTTCATTTGAAGCAAGGCTGTGACAGATACCAAAAGAATCTGAAAAAATATGAATCAAATTAGCTCGGATAAATTTTCAACGAGAAGGTCTACTTTATTTGTTGTCAATATAGTTCTCATATAATACACAAATCAGCATTATATCATCAAACACAACTTCTTTAAAACATGTTTTAAATTATAGAAAGACATCATTAGCAAATAGTTCTTCAGGTCCTAAAATAACTACTATCTCAGTTTCTTTTCATGAATGATTTTACTATATTCTAATATAATTTTGTACAAATTTTGTTTTTCAAAATACAGATATAAGATGCTGTATTGAACTAAAATTTGGCATACAGAAGAGTAAAAGAGAATGAAAGAAAATAGCCATATTGAAAGAGTCAGGAAAAGCTGATTCTATCAAGGGGAAAAAAACAAAAATGAATCTCAATGGGAAATATAATAAATTTTAGTCCTAAATAGCTTCCAATTTGTCAAGTCAGAGTTTAATATTTGTTTTATAACATAAAACAGATGCATTCTTCATAACATTAAAATGTGGATTAAGATGAGACATTACTTTAAAAACAGAAAGGCTTTTTTTTTGTTACAGACATTGTGAAACTGACAGCATAATCATAAGGCCATAAATGTGTATCATTTCTAGCTTTAAATAATCCTTTTCCAAAAGTGTAAAATATTTACTTACAGTCTGTTTTTAAATAACCTTGATTCATTAATCATAGAATTATAAGCATAATTAGCTCAGTTTAATGCTACAAAGACATTATCATGATGTGCTAGAGTATTTTTAAAGATTTTTTTTCTCCAAGTTGTACTATCTCCTATATACAGTGCCTTCAGTTTATGCACGGCACCAGAATCATGTGGAAACCCTACATACTCTTTACTTAGGCTCACACTGCTTGGGCCAGGGACTCCTTTGAAACTTTAATAAATATCATTCAATCTCCCTACCAAAAAAAGCACAAATACACATACATGCAGGTATCTGCATTAATTTCAGAACATTCCCGTATCCACCACGGGTTCTATATAAAGTTCAAATAAGAATTACTAAGGTGGATTCTATAGAATCAGAAATCTGTGGAAAACAAAATTGTTACGTGTTTCTGTATTATTAGTAATCTCTTCAGCAAGTGAAGCTGAAGAAAAAATGTCTCCAAAACAGTTGGAGAATTTGGGAAGAAAATAGCCCACAAATTCAAAATATTACTAAGTATGGTTACTTTAAGATCTGGAATGGGCTTTCCTTCTAACCTTTTCCCCCTGGAGAGGACACTGACTTTATAAAGAAGCTATGCCAAGAGAGATAAGTGAATTAAATAGAATACTCCATAGCACAGTTTAGCAGGCAATTCATCATCAGAGAAGTATTAAGTACTGCTGGCTGAATTTTAAAGCACTTTCTCCAATAAGACTGGACATGCATGCCTCTGGGCATACAATTTTTCTTTAGGTTGGCAAGAGAATTGTTGCCTCATCCCATCTTTCTTACCGCCAACTCAATTATCATAATCACAGAGGAGAGGGTTAGCAGAGATAATCTCAAGAAATATTTTTAGAAAACATTTACCTGTTAGTTTCAATCTCCCTTTAACTAAAAACTTTTAACCAAGCAACCCATAAATCATCAGATTTATTTATTTAAGCTTTATTATACCTTGTTACTCTGTAGTTTTAACTAGATGCATAATAATAATATTAAAAACTTCTACTTGTGCCATGAGTTCTTTAAATCTGTTTTCCCAATAACCTCATAAAATTAGCGATTTCTGTCACCATTTTACAGACAGAGAAATGGAGGCTTGCTCAGAGAGAGTTAAGTAAACCAGTCTGAGGTCACACAAGTAGTGACAGAGCCAGGATCTGAACCTTTTCACTGTACTGCATCATTTCTACAAAGAAGAAAGAAAAAAACAAAAAAGGAATAAACAAAGAAAGGCAGTGAAAAGAAGGACAGAAGGGGACTGGCATACACTTTAGTAAATCTTTGTGAACTGATGACCTTGGAAAGACTGCCTGACACTATCAGTTCTGCTTTCCAACCAGTTAACATAAAACCAGTACTTTTAAGTGATCCAGTTTTATACTCAAGTTGTCTTTATTCATTTAAAAAACAACACTAGATCCTTACTAAGATGATCTTCATGAAGAAAAGTATCATTAAAAGAGGCTGCGATTTTAACTTGGCCCTAGTTACGGAAAACTCAATAAAAAAGTCAATTCTTCTTTTGAGTGACTGGAAGTCAGAGGTAGCACGGCCAGGGTGTTTCCAACAGGCGAGTTACCCAAATTTATGAATGCCCTAAAATGAGTAATATTAAGGACTATAAAGTCCCTAACTAAAGATAAAAATGAAATAAAATATTAAAGGTCTGATAAATGAACTCACCTAAGTCTCACTGGGACCTGCTTTTCTTCTTCCTGTGCTTCCATTTTAGGAGATGGTCCCATTACCAACAGTCACCCAGTTGAAAGCCTGAGTGGACATCTCTCAACTCTTTCACTTTCTTTTCACCTAATTCTTACTAACTTTTTAGAATTCCTGAGGAAAGTCCTTAACAGAATTTCACAGGGAAAACATAACTCTACATAACCATTTGCCAGTAACCAGATTCCCTACTAAATAATAAAAATAGACAATGTACTGTGAGTGAAAATCACTCTGTGTGTCAGAAGGCCTGGCTTTTGATTGCTACTTGGCCACTAACAAGCTCTGGGACTTCAGGAATAAAGAAAGGCAGTAGACATTGTGTTAGGTGTTTTACATAATAATTTTGTTTCATTCTTACAAGTCAATGAGGCAGATACACAATGAGGCAGATATTATACACATTTCTTAAAAAGGATACAAAGGCCCAAAGGGTTAAGATTAAGATGCCTGGCCCCAGTTTACAAAGCAAAGAGATTTGGAATTCAAACCTAAATCTGTCTACCACATCATACTGTTCCATGTGACTTCCCATCTATAAAGTATTTTATAAAGATACCCAAGGATATTATTTAGGAAACTGTTGCTGTAAAATATTTCTCAAAAATGCGCTGATTATAGTAGCATCAACTGTACATTAAGTGCCAGCTTTGTCCCACACTTTATTTTAGCATCAGAAAAACACCTAAACATTGAGTCACAGTCAATGTTCATAATGCTAAAAAGTGACTGAACTCCATAAATATAGTGAGAAATAAATTGTGGTAAACTACTTGCATCTCAGATTCTCCTGTATCTAATACATCCACAACTGCATATTATAATCTGACAGAGCAGAAAAGTGATGGAAATTTATAGGCAAATTCTCTCTACCTGTTGCCATAGAAGTATGAGCAAATAGACATATTAGGCTTGGCAAATATTTGAAAACTAGAGTTGGCAGTTATAGTCATGTGCTACATAAGGTCGTTTTGGCCAATGATAAACCACATCCATGATGGTGGTCCCATAAGAAGAATCCCCAAGAAAATTCACAGTATAGGGCTTAGCACAGTGGTTCCCAACATTGGGCACATGCCCCACAGGGGGGCAATTTGATTTTTAAGGGTGGCAATTCGAGAATGTATTATTAACAGTGAATTTTTTTGCATTTCTTATGGTTCTAAGGGCCTCTTATAAAGTATATACTAAATATGTATTGTGACCTATTTATGCATTTCAGTTCTCTATTATATGTTTTGAAACTTTATTTGCTATTTTTTCATATCACTTCATATTATTATTATTTTTTAACAATTTCTTAGTGATTTCTTCCTCAGTACTTCAACTTTCCTTTTGTTCTTTTATTTTTTTCTTTCATGGATGCCATGTTCTTTGGAAGCTTTTTTAGATCAAGTTAATGTGGCCTTTTAGGCTTCCTCCACACGAACAGGAGTTCACTTTTTGAATAGTAAGAATTACATGCCACGGGATGGTGGGGGGGCATCAGGATTTTAGAGATGCTTAGGTGGGGCATGGCCAAAAAAACGTTGGGCACCACTGGCTTAGCAGAAGTTCTTGCAGACCTCAATGAGATCCTTAAAAGTGTGAAAACATGGACCCCTACACCAAAAGATTTTCATTAATAGAGAAGAATGTTCGTGGTGTATTGTCTCCTTACAAGCAAATCTATGATTAAAAAAACAAGGAAGACAAGTATCACATGATATTCATATGTGGAATATAATGAACAAAATAAACTGATGAAAAAAATATATCCAGAGATATAGAAACATGGAACAGACTGATGAATATCCGAGGGAAGGTAGGGGTGGGGAGTGGGAAGAGATTAACCAAAGAATTTATATGCATATATGCATAACCTATAGACACAGACAATAGTGTGGTGAAGGCCTGGGGGCAGGGGTGGGCGGGATGGAGGGAGTCAATGCGGGGACATCTGTAATACTTTCAAAAATAAAGATAAATTAAAACAATAACAACAAGCAAATCACTAAGGACATATTTCTGGAAAGAGTGACACTGCCTCAAGAAGAGCCTGAGGCAGGTCCTTCAGGAGGTGTTCCAGAAGACACCGTTGTTATAGGAGCTGACAGCTCCATGTGTGCTACTGCCCATGAAGATCAGCCAGTGGGACAGGATGTGGAGGTGACATTGATGCTCCTGATGCTTTACAGGCCTAGGCTAATGTGTGTGCTTGTGTCTTAGTTTTAATAAAAAAATTTAAAGGTTAAAAAAAAATTACAGAGAAAATCTTGTAGAATAAACAAATAAAGAATACTTATTTTTGTATGGTTGTACAATGTGTTTGTATTTTAAGCTAAGCATTATCACAAATGAGTAAAAACATTAAAAATTTAAAAAGTTGGTGAAGTAAAAATGTTACAGTAAGTTGTTTATTTATTATTGAAAAAAAGTTTTAAATAAATTTAGTGTAGTCTAAATATACAGTTTATAAAGTCTATAATAGTGTACAGTGATGTCCTAGGCCTTCATATTCATTCACCACTCACTGACTTACTGACTCACCCAGAGCAACTTCCAATCCTGTAAGCTCCATTCATGGTAAGTGCCCTATACGGGTGTACCATTTTTTATGTTTTATACCTTATTTTTATTGTACCTTTCTAGGTTTATTTATTTTATTTAAAAAAATTTTAAATCCTCACTCAAGGACATATTCATTGATTTTTAAAGAGAGGAAAAGAGGGATGGAGGGAGAGAGGGAGAAAAAGAGAGAGAGAGAAAAAAACATCGATTACTAGTTGCCTCCCATATGCACCCCGACTGGGAATTGAACTCACAGCCAAGGTATGTGCCCTGACCAGGAATCGAACCCTCACCCTTTCGGTGTACAGGATGATGCTTCAACCAACTAAGCCACACCAGCCAGGGCTGTACACAAATACTTACCATTGTGTTATAATTGCCTACAGTATTCAGTACAGAAACATGCTGTACAGGTTTGCAGCCTAGGAGCATCAGATTATACCTTATAGCCTAGGTCAGTGGTTGGCAAACTGCGGCTCGCGAGCCGCAGGTTGCCACTCTGTTGACTAATGAGTTTGCCGACCACTGGCCTGGGTGTATAGTGGGTTATACCAGCACCATTTAGGTTTGTGTAAGTGTACTTACTCTGTGATGTTCACAAAACAAATAGCCTAATGATGCATTTCTCAGAGCACATAGTCTCATTGTTAAGCATAAAGGTGCTTATTAAATTGCAAAAAAATGCTCATTTCAACAAAAATCTATGCAAAAGAAGGTACTTGGGGCTGCTATAAACAAACTCATTTAACAGTAAAAAATTAAAACCAATAGAAAGTCTTAACCCATTACTTGTTCAATTCCAAATGCTGTATTTTTAATAGCTGCCCAAGTGATCTATTCATCAAATAATAAGAAAAATGGACTCACAGCTCAATCTCTATTAATGCAGGCACAATTAGGTTATCTGATAAAGAATGATGATAAGCCTCTGTGGGTTATAGGTAATAAGTCTAAGGTAATTACTACCTGTTATAGAAACACTTCACTGATATGGGCATTTATTTTTGATGAATAGATGTCAAGTAGCAGACCTAAATGGGGAGGGAAGGCAGGAGGAATAGTTCAAAATACTGGCATCACATCTTACTTCAGTCATATAAAAGGACAATATTTGATTTTAAAAATATAGCTATCCCTCATTATATGCTATTCCAACTTGCAGAATTTCATTATATTGAGTTTATAATAAACAAATTTATTAGTGTGTGTGTGAGAGAGAGAGACAGAGATAGAGAGGGAGGGAAGCGGGGAAAAAGGGAGGGACCCAATACCATACTCTTTAGAAAGTAATGTCAAAGGAGCATAATCCGGAGAATAAAGGCAGGGGGTTCTGTTTCTTGAGTACAGTCAGTACCCTGCATCCAGTTCCTGCTCATGACTACAGAGAAAATATGGCAGTAAGAGAAAGCAGGAAGAAAGATGCAGAGAGAAACATAATGATAGATGCAATGATGGGCCACTCTTTTGTTACTGACAGGGTTGCTTCTTCCTCTTGGCTGGAGGTAGAAAGAGCTTTGTATTTGTTCTATTTATTTTTAGAGTTACTACTGTCCTACTATGGCATTCTTCACATACACACACTCTGATGATTTTATGAACAACTAAACAAAACACATGGTTGGATTTAAAAACAAGGCTTTGGCAATTAATGGCACAGGACTCCTTTTACTAGATCCCAGAAAAAGTGAAAATGAAGATGTTTGAAAGTTGTGCAATTTTCATCTGGTTTTAACAGTCTCTGTATTTTAAGGTATTATTAAAAACTCTGAAATTCTTCAGACATATTTTTTAAGCAAAAATGCATTTGTAAATAAACATCATCATAGTGCCATAAGGTTTGCAAGTGAGTTATCTTTTCTCCTCTAATATACTAAAACTAGTGGCTCGGTGCACAAAATTTGTGCAAGGGGAGGAGGGGATTGGTTCCCTCAGCCCAGCATGCACCCTCTCCAATCGGACATCTCTCTCGCAATCTGGGACCACTGGCTCCTAACCGCTCACCTGCCTGCCTGCCTGATCGCCCCTAACTACCTCTGCCTGCCTGCCTGATTGCCCCTAACCTCTCTGCCTGCCTGCCTGATTGCCCCTAACTGCCTCAGCATGCCTGCCTGATCGCCCCAAACAGCCCTCCCCTGCAGGCCTGATCTCGCCCCCAACTGCTCTCCCCTGCAGGCCTGATCTCGCCCCCAACTGCCCTCCCCTGCAGGCCTGATCTCGCCCCCAACTGCCTCTGCCTAAGCCCCCATCACCATGCCTTTGTCCGGAAGGAAGTCAGACATCTGGAAGATGGCCGGTCAACCCGGTCTAATTAGCATATTACCCTTTTATTAATATAGATAGGTTATATAGGATAGGATTGTTTAAATGGGGGCGGGGAGCCTTTTTCAGCAGGAAGAGATGCTCTAGGCAGACAAAAATACATAATCCCTATATCTGGACTTATAGCCAGCCATATGCACTATACTGCCAAACCAGTCATTAAAAAATTGAACCGCATTGGCCAGAAGAAAAATTAGAGCTTCTAGATAATGAAATAGTAGAGAGTCTTAATTCATCTGTCCAAACATATCATAAGGTACAAATGACAGTGGATGAAGGAGGAAAATATATAATTAGCTTAATAAAAGATTATGACAACACATGTAAAGGGTTTTTCGGTTGGCTGGGATGCTTGTTCCCCTTAGACATTTCCTTGTCGAGTATTAGACATTTTCTGTTCCTAATTGGTGTTATTGGTTTAGTATTGTTACTTTTGTTCCTGATATGTAAATGTTATACTAGATGCAGAAAAACAAAACTTGACAAACAGCAAAAAGACTCAGATTATGGTGGCTCAAAAATTAGAAATGATCTAGAATACTTTTTAACAAGGACATATAGGATCTGACTGCCTCCCATTTACCTGCCCTTTTTGAATAATAATAATTCAATCTTAAGTGCCATCTAAGGTTATGGTCTTGCCTCATCCCCAGTGATCCACCTGTTCAGCAAGTCATACTGACACTTAAGACATCCTAGGAACGAGCCTTCCTAGCACTGGGAGACTCCATTATCCAACCAAAAGGTTGGTCATCAACTCATCATTTGGATTGATTTATGACCAAAAGGGGGATGTGTGGACGAAAGGGGCCACATGCTGACCTGACAAGCTCAGGGGAGGCCTGCATGGCAGTCTTGCAAACTCAGAGACCTAAAGTCACCACAAAGGATGGTCTGAAATTAAACTTTAATTAAAAGCAGTTATGGTGGGCAGTTACGTCCTAGGCCGGTATCTTCACTGACAAGGTCAACCTTTTCCTTAACTGAGCCTATCTGTCTTTTTGAATCTATGATAACATACCCTTGAAGTGTCTGGGTAACTTGTAACTTTCCCTTTTTCTGGACCCCCTGGGGCACAACCAAATGTGCTAGGCGCCAGGACAGATACCACAAATTCCTTCATTATCATGTTAATTGTTCCTGCACCCACCTAAGTATGTGTCCATCATTTTACTTTTTATCCAATCCCAGAGGTTTCCCACTGCTTTGCTTTCTCCCACCTCCTTAATCTATCACCAATGGATTTCATGTAACCTACCTATGTCCCTCCTTTGACTGCAATGTATAAATACAGATGTAACCCGCCACTCTCCGGAGCATTATCTTAATTCCCTGAGGTTCTACTTCCCAGCATATGTCGACAGTTTGGCTCAAATAAACTCACAAAAATTAAAAAAAAAAAAAAAAAAAAATTGAACTGCTTTCTTACACCTTACACCAAACAGCTGTTGCTCTTAAAACCCCTCCTCAGCTTCCACCTTAGGTTCTGCCTTCTCAGTTCACCCAGATTAAGTTCTGACTGGTCAGTTTTTATGCCAGTCAGCATCAAAAGCTCTGCCTCCTGGGCAGCCATTGGCTCCTCGCAGTTCACCAAGATTTGGTTCTGATTGGTCAGTTTCTACGCCAGTCAGCATCTCCAGGCCTATCTCTGGGCCTGATCAGAGAGACGGGGTTGATCAGCAGCCGCCCCAGGCTGCTGGTGAGCAGGCTAAACTGCTGACCTCTCAGAAAGAGAGAGAGAGAGAGAGAGAGAGAGAGAGAGAGAGAGAGAGAGAGAGACGCGGCTGCTGGTGAGCCCTGGATAGAGAGAGAAGCAAGGGCTGATCAGCAGCTGCCAAAGAGGCTGCGGATCAGACCCTGCTTCTCTCTCTGGGCCTTGCCAGCAGCCGCAGTAGCTGCTGACCAGCCCCGCCTCTCTCTCTTTCTGAGAGGTCAACAGTTCAGCCCGCTCGCCAGTCCCCCTCCCACCTGAGCCTGCTGTGCGTGCAGCCTGGTGTTTGGTCATCCCTTTGGTCGTTTTGGACGTTACGGACCCTGGCTCTTTATATATATAGATTACCAGGGTTCTCTATGACCAGATATGTATGAGGACAAACAATGTTAATTAACATACAGAGTATCTCCCAAACACCAATATTTTAAAATAGACCTACAGTGGGAATTCTACCTATGAAATATGCTACATATTTTACTATGAGCAATAAAAAATAGTTGCAATATAATTGCAGAAGCAGGCAAATATTGAGAAATACTGTTTAAACTGTATTTGTAGTCTTTTTTACTAATAGTTTTATAATGTTTACTCCATAAATGATTATGAATCAAGATTGTAAAGAATGGTAACAAAGCACAGACTTGTACAGCCTTAATTTCTTTGAAAAATGTCTGGTAATTTTTCTTAAGTTTCTGAGGATTACCAGGTGGTTTAGAATAATTGCACATAGGTCACATTCCATTCATTTGAAGCTCAGTTTCAGATTTTCAGGAATTCAACTATTTTTTCTCCTTTATTAACTATTCCTCCCAGGAGCAGTTATTCTAAAGAAAATATATGCTTATTATGTCCAAATGTCTGTTCTGGAATTTATTATGTATAGCTTGTTGCTTTTGAAAAGGAAATGTGTATATAACAGTTATTAAAATTCAGATAAATCATTAAAAAACACATTAAATCATGTGACTATTGAAGTCTAAAAACTGTATGTAATAAAACCATTAAAGAAAGAAAAGTAAACAGGGCCTAGGTAAGGAAAGGAAGAACAGTATTGACAGAAAACTGGACTAAGGGAAATGTTTGCATTGGGACACAAAATTTAGCTTTGAGCTTCCTGGCAGACAGTTTTTTGTTTTGTTTTGTTGTTGTTGTTTTGTTTTGTTTTGCAGATATGACTATCTCTGTCTAGGAACTCTATCAAGTGACGTTTTTACTTGCAGAAAGTAGTAGTATTTAGGTACGCACAGCGAACACTCTAGGTGCCAACCAAATGTATTTCACTAAAGCTTCAAATCTCTTGAAAATTTTAAAGAAAACCAACATTTTACAAATGTCTCCTTTGGCACTTTTATTTTTATTTTTTTATTTTTTTAAATATATTTTATTGATTTTTTACAGAGAGGAAGGAAGAGTGATAGAGTCAGAAACATCGATGAGAGAGAAACATCGATCAGCTGCCTCTTGCACACCTCCTACTGGGGATGTGCCCGCAACCAAGTTACATGCCCTTGACCGGAATCGAACCTGGGACCCTTCAGTCCGCAGGCTGACGCTCTATCCACTGAGCCAAACCGGTTTTGGCTCCTTTGGCACTTTTAAAAAGTGATGACAAGTGTACATGCTGTTAGCTCTGGAAAATACAGCTATGTGTTTCATTATACAGGTGACAAAAGCATTTATTCTGAAGCAGAGGTTTGTGGGGAAAAAATTAGGAAAAGTGTGATGCTGGTGATTTATTCCTGTTTCTTTCCCACCCCCATCTGCAGGTTCCACCATTACCTCTGTTCTTGAATGCTGAATAGATCATTGTTTCAGCCTTAACCTGAAGTAGGCAACAGCCTTGAAAGACTCGCTGAGGCTAGTGGTTTCAAACTGGATGCCAAAAACAAATAGGGCTCCATCTTCAAAAAGCTGAGACTCAGGCAGTTAAATGGAAACAGATGTCTTTACTACTGGACTTTATAGAAACATATGCTAATGTCCATTGAAAGGGATATGGTATAAAGAATTTTTTTAAAATTCACTTCACCTGGGAATCCTTTTTTATGGAATACCTATTAACTTCTCACAGATTAGGAAACTGCTGCCTTTTAAACCAATTTTAAAAGCAATCTTATATAATAAAAGCCTAACATGCTAAGTGTCCGGTCGTCCATTCAACCAATCAAAAGCGTAATATGCTAATGAAATGCTAAGGCCGCTCAACCACTTGCTATGACATGCGCTGACCACCAGGGGGCAGATGCTCCGACCGGTAGGTTAGCTTGCTGCTGGGGTCCGGCTGATCGGGACTAAACAAGATGGGCCGGACATGCACTGGAGCCCTACCGCGGTTCCTCCCTGGCCGGCCAACCTCCCGCGTCCCTCCCCGGCCCCAATCATGCACCAGTGGGGTCCCTTGGTCTGGCCTGCGCCCTCTCGCAATCTGGAACTCCTTGGGGGATGTTAGAGAACCAGTTTTGGCCCGATCCCAAAGGCCAGGCCAAGGGACCCCACTGGTGCACGAATTTGTGCACCGGGCCTCTAGTATGCTATAAAACCCCGACAGACTGTATGAAAAAAAGTTTGTACAAGCCAACCTGCAAGTCAGGTAGCTCATTGGTAAATTGGCAGATAGAATGAATCTAAACATTTCTTAAAAGTTTGAGGTAAAGTTCATAAATAAGGCTTAAATAAATGTATCTCATACAATGCTTTGTTAAAAATGCATTAATCCATCTGCCCATGACTTATAATCAATAAAATTAACCAAAAATCACAAAAGGGACCCCCCCCAAGTTTATAATTTTGAGGTTTGAATGAATTAAGTGGGGGGGAAAGTAGAAACTTTTTATAAATAAAAAAATCATTTACATAGGAAGTATTTTTGTTTTAAACCAGATGAATAAACTAATAATTGTATTCAAAACATTGGCTTAGAAAGTAAATTCTTTTAAATAAAATGAAAATTCGTTATTTTTCTTTTTTATTTTAATAATTGTCCACATGCAGTGGTAGTCACATGTATTTGCAATAAAGCTTCTTTATAAAACAAAGTTAAATTTTATTTATGGACCATTTAAGTATTTTAAATACTGTTTTAATTTTACATTTCATTTTATTAATAAAAACCAAGTCAGTTTTATCCTAAGTATTCTGTGGCTATATAGAAAACGTAATTAGTTTTGAAAAAAACTTTCTCAGATACTTTAGAAAGAAAATAATGCCTAATAAAAAAATTATCTAATTCTGGAGATGGATGGTAGTTGTAATTGCAGAACAAAGTAAATGTCCTTAATGCCACTGAGTTGTATACTTAAAAATGAAAATGGCCAATGTTTTGTTATGTGTATTTTACCATAACTTAAAAAATAAATTTAAAAGTATCTTGATTATAAAAGTATATTTTTATTATAGAAGACTTAAAATGGTAAGAAACTCAAGAAAAACCCATTTTGAACAATCTGGTGTACCTAGTTTTAATTTTACTTGTCTTAGTGATTTTACATATATTTTATACATTTAAACTAATCTCTCCAAGTTTTAAAAAAATATGTAGAGTTCGTTTGGCTTGCCTTGAACTTGTATTTTACACTTGGGTTTAATCACAGTAAATATGTATATTAATAATATCAAGTATAGTAAAACTGTCACTTGAAGCTCATTATTTTTATTTTGTTTACATCTTGGAGAAATAAAAGTGAACGTGTAGTTTTCTTATTTCTAACAAAGCAAAACATATATTAATGCATTTTTAATTTTATGCAATGTAGTTACCATTTAGTGATATTAAATTTAATACATGATTGATTTATTCAAAAGTCATAATTATTATGAACAGGGTAAACGATAGTTTGACTTCAATGTTCCTTGTTCAAAATATTGGTGACAGAAACTCTGCTCAGGTAGATCAGTTGTTTAGAGCATAGATCCATATGCCAAGGTTGTGGGTTCGATCGCCCATCAGTGCAAATACAAGAGTCAATTAATGATTATGACATAAATAAGTAGAACAACAAATCAGTGTCTCTCTCTCTTTCTCTACTCCTCCTTTCCTCTGACACAGTAAGAAGGAAGTATAAGCCTCCCTGATGCCTCAAAATATCAAACACTGTTTTCATCATTCTCAATCACCAGTGATTAAAGCAAGGTTGGTTCATCCTCTTATGCTGAGCAGACTGTCTCATTTACACTTAGTAAAAGTGAGAGAGGCATATTTTTAAAATTTCTATAAAAATTAATACTGTTTAGCTTTTATATTACGGTTTTTATATCATTAGTTTGCTAATATGTTGGTTTAGGCATCACAAGGTACAGGTAATAATAATTGTACCAAAAAGGAAAAAGAAAGAAGAAAAAAGGAGGGAAGAAAAAAAGCAGTTGCAATGAAGTATATAGTTCATCTTGTATGCTACTTGAGAAATAAAAAGGGATTCTGACTTAATTACATCCAAGGGTAATCTTTCTCAAAGTCCTATAGACAAATAAATTATTTTGATGGGAAATTGCATTTAAAGATCCATTTATGCCTGGTAACAGTTTTCTTCAATCACAGTAAAACTTGTATCAGAACCTATTGAACTAGGAATACAAAATCAATGGCAACGACAAAACATTTTGGATTTTTCAATCACTATCTTATTTAAACGGATTGGTCTTTGTATTAGTGTTTACGTCAACATAAATTATCTTGAATGCAAAATTGTAGCAAGTACACAGCAGGCTAACCTAGATATTGACTATGTTGAAGCAGCTAGATTTAAAATAAGTGATGGTTAGCAAAATCTAATAAAGATCTTTTGAAGGAGAAAGAGTTGATGAGGATTTTTTTATGTGTTTGGCTTTTAGGCATTTTTATGGCTCTGGACTCTTTATAAACCATTTAACATTCTCCATTTGCTGGTTAAGAATAGAGCTCCTTAGTGATACTTTCAATATTGTAAGGAAATATAAGGCAGCAGAAAGGATACAGAAGTCTCCACATCCATAAAAATTGTCCGAAGATTAGTTTTTATGTATTGTTGGTAGTTATTATTCATGATATGGTTCCAGAATCTACCTAACATACTTTTTAAATCCTCACTCGAGGATATGTTTTTAATGATTTTGAGAGAGAGAGAGAAAGAGAAAGAAGGAGAAACATCAATGTGGGAAACATCAATTGGTTGCCTCCTATAAGCACCCCAACAGATTAGATTTCTTTATGAGTTCTGATTTATCAGGAATCTGCAGATTTGGGTATGTCTAACCACATTATGATACTCAACTTATTTTTCTTCAAACATACTTTATCTGATTCAGAGATTCCCATTACCTCTTAATGGTTGTCATTTCACCATAGAGGCAGTAGGCTCACTCTCCTTTTTCCAACCGCAGAGACACTTAAAAAACCTTGTTGAAAAACATTCCAAAAAACTTTCCCAGAGGTCACATATTGGGCACCTCCTGCTGTCTGTAATAAAGAAACTAAAAGCTCATATAAAAAGCCTCAGAGCCACAAAACTCCTTGTACCTTAGTAATTAACATAATTTTGGGCAGATTTTATGAAGCAAGTTAATGCCTTAGAACTCTTTTTGTTTGTCTTAATATAAGTATAAATGAGTATAATCACCTCCACTGCTATAATCACTTCCCACTGTCTCTCTTGCTTTCCTGCAGATTCTGCTAAGAGAAATGAATGAATGGATGAAGAATCAAGAATTAAAGTATGGATGTTAATGAGATAGCATGGGGTGAGTTAAGTGATAAAGTGTAAAGAAATGCAAAGAACTACCTATACACCCTTTATTGGAGATAGTCTTCACAGCAGGATCCTAAGCAAATTATTAAAAAGTGATTTAAGCATATTAAAAAATATTTTTTCAAAGATATCTCTTTAAAGAAAAAAATAATTCCCTTTTGCCTTGTAAACTTATTACATTGTTCTGCAATAATTTGTCGACATAGCTTCCTCTGGACTGAGCTCCGTTGAGGGTGGAGACTGTAATATTAAATTTTGCAAACCTAGCATCTAGCACTTAAATGATCAATAAATGTTTGAGGAATCCTATATAATAAAGAGGTAATACACAAATTGACCATCACTCCAACACACAAGATGGCTGCCCCCATGTGGTCAAAGATGGCCACCCCCATGTGGTCACAAGATGGCCACCACAAGATGGCTGGCAGGGGAGGGCAGTTGTGGGCGATCAGGCCAGCAGGGGTGGGCAGTTTGGGGGGACCCAGGCCTACAGAGGAGGACAGTTGGGGGCGACCAGGCCTGCAGGGGAGGGCAGTTGGGGGGAACCAGGCCTGCAAGGGAGGGCAGCTGGAGGGGACCAGGCCTGCAGGGGAGGGCAGCTGGGGGGGGGGCAGGCCTGCATCAGAGGGCAATTGGGAGGAACCAGGCCTGCAGGGGAGGGCAGTTGGGGGCAACCAGGCCCGCAGAGGAGAGCAGTTAGGGGCAATTGGGCCAGCAGGGGAGCAGTTAGGCATCGATCAGGCTGGCAGGGGAGTGGTTAGGGGGTGATCAGGCTGGCAGGCAGGCAGGCGAGCGGTTGGGAGCCAGCAGTCCTGGATTGTGAGAGGGATGTCCGACTGCCCATGTAGGCCCAATCCCTCGAGGGGTCCCAGATTGGAGAGGGTGCAGGCTGGGCTGAGGGACACCCCCTCCCCATGCACGAATTTCGTGCATAGGGCCTCTAGTGAGAGAATAAATTGATTAAATGAGAAAATAAATTTTGAAAAAGAAAAAGCTTCAAAACATTGCATATGTAAGGTATCTTTGTTCTGAATTCAACTATAGACCCTTCCCCAAAGTCTGTAATCTTGAATGGTGGACACATTCCCATGAGATACTGGTAGAGAAGGAGAAAAGCTTTGTCCTTAAACAGGTGTGTGTGTGTGTGTGTGTGTGTGTGTGTGTGTGTGTGTGTGTGTGTGTATACAGCTGCACCCATTTGCACAGGTCTAGTTCTACCTCTGAATGGAGATTAATCAACTGTGATTAATTTGAATTTGGAGACTACCTGCCTACAAGTGCAACTGACCTTTGTAAATTGAGTATAACTGGCTGTAGCAAATAGAAAATTGAATATTATAGCTACACACTGGGAAGTATTAGGTCAGTGCACTTTTGATGACTGGGAATTGTTCATCCTCTGGATACCTTGGATTAAACTATTAAAAAATTTTACAGAGTGCACCAGCTCTTAGCACAGTGAATTCAATACACTGTTTGTCTTTATCACTCTGTTAGCTATCATTTACTATAAATAGATAAAAAAATAACATGGTAAAACATTCTTCAGAATTTTATTCCAATAATCATCACAAAAACAACACATTTTTGTCATTATGTAACTGCAAATGAACTTGAATTCCATCTTAACTACTCACAAAATTAAGTCATGGAAGAAAATGGGTATGGGAAGAATAATGCACTGAAATTAAAAAATTATAATTACAGACATCAAAAATTAAAAGCCACTAGATTGATAAATTTTTTGTTTATTGTCATGTTAAGCATTAAATTACCTTTATAAAACATTCTTCACAATCCATTTTTAAGCAATTGCTGCTGTATGTTTGATAAGTATATAAACAAGATACAGATATTCTCATTTTGATTACTAAAATAATTTTTCATTCTTTTCAGCTCTGAATTTAAGGTTAGTAGAGTCTCAGGCATTGTTTGGGTAGGAAAGTGATAAACTGACATTAGAATACCAAGGAGGAAGAAAAATATCTCACCAACAGCACCCTGAAGCAACTAATCAGGTCTCAGCCATTGCTGATTGATCACAGTACTATAACAGAAAAAAGTTCTGTGTGATTCATATGTTGTTCTATTGGAACACATTTCACTCCCTTGTGATTTTTAAGCCTCTGGGTTTCCCTTTCCTTAAAAGGTATTTTCTAACAATGTGTTTCTTTTAAAGCTAATACTCAATAGTGAGAGAAAACTGGCAGCCTGTTAAGTTTCAACAAAAGTTGTCTTACTTGTTAGACACAGGAAAATATTCTTTTATGATTAAAATACTGTATTTTTCGTGTATAAGACACCCCCATGTATAAGACATCCCCCCCTTCTCCAACCCAAAATTAAGAAATCAATTATTTTAAACATTTTGCTGGTTTTCCACTTTAGGCCTTCTTTTTTGGCATCTTGGGAGTTGTTCTTCCTGTTTTCTCCACTGTCTGATTATACATTCAGTGTGATGAGGTCCAAATTGCCTCTCTGCAGCTCTATTTCCATGCTCTTCTGCATAGCTGATTACATTCAGTTTGAATTTTGCAGAGTAAGACAATCGCTTACCGGTATTGATCTTTTTATTTACTGACATCTTTATGGGCTCAGAACACTCTGGTCCCTGTTGCATCTGTGCAATCTCTACCTCCACCTCCAATTATGGTATCAGCTGACGTCAATAACAATAAGCTCATGATTGGAGAAAGCCTGTTTGACAAGGTATGGGCAGCTACGCACCCACGCAGCTTCCTCTGGGCTGACTTTCATGTATAAGATGCCCCTCGATTTTCAGTTATGATTTTAGAAAAAACACAACACAACAGCATCTTATACATGGAAAAATGCAGTACTCAGCTACGTGAAAATCTCTCCTACATTTGTTAAATGCCTTTGAGTTAATATACTAGAATAGCAAAAAATTAGGTTAACTAAAAGTGAAAATACTTTTCACTTTTAGTTAAACTAAGTGGTCCAGATTTTCATTTCAGATACTATCATCACATACAGGTTGAAAATGACATTTTCCCAACTATCAAGACACACCTTTCAGCAAAATGTATTTAGCTGTGAAAGATCTGCAAGCTGTCCACTAGTTGAGAAATGACTGATTACTAGTGAAGATTTAGCTGTACGTGTACACACCCTTATAAAGGTATTCACTACTTCACTAAAGACTGCATATTAATTAGTAAGATGTTCTCTTGTATAAATACTAACCTTAAATTGTATTTGGTGATGTTTTTCTTTAGCATCAATAACATTTTATTCACAGCACTAGGAAAATATGGAAGTTTTTCATGTTTTCAGCATCTTTTACTTTTTTACTCATCATATAGTCAAGAAGTATTATGAAGAAAACACTATTATTTCCTTACTAGAGGCCCGGTGCACAAAATTGATGCACTCAGGAGGGGTCCCTTAGGCCAGCCTGTGCCCTCTCGCAGTTCAGGAGCCCTCGGGGGATGTCCGACTGACGGCTCAGGCTTGCTCCCCATGGGGAGTGGGCCTGAGCCATCAGTCGGACATCCTTAGTGCTGCCACGGAGGTGGGAGAGACTCCTGCCACCACCGCTGCACTCGCCAGCCATGAGCCTGGCTTCTGGCTGAGCGGCGCTCTCCCTGTGGGAGCGCACTGATCACCTGGGGGCAGCTCCTGCATTGAGTGTCTGCCCCCTGGTGGTCAGTGCGCGTCATAGCGACTGGTTATTCCGCCGTTCGGTTGATTTGCATATAGCCTTTTATTATATAGGATCATATTTTGGAAAGCTTGTTTCATTCATGTAAACTTCTAATTAGACCTGTTTTCTGAAGGAGAAAATTAAGCTACATATGAGCTCACTGTTGGGTACTGTGTGTGGTACTAAAGGACTCTAATCAGACTCCTCTCCGTTGAAGTGGTCCTATTCTCTGGTGGTCAATTAGAATTAAGGATAACATAGTTGCTTCTTAAATGTTATACAGTGCCCTTTTCTTTTTTTAATCATGCTATTTCTCTCTCTTTACTTCACTGCCACCCCCACCCCCTCCTGCCATTAGTACTATTCTTTTTCTGTATTTTTAATACATTTTTTATTGTTGATAGTATTACAGATGTCCCCCATTCCCCTCCCCACTTCGCCAAACCCCTTCACCCCACCCCCTTTTAGGACTATTCTTAATTCAGGAATGAGGCTGAAACTTATTGCGAGGGACACCACCTAGTACAAGGAAGCTTAATGTCAAGTTTGAAAGTAGATTATTTTTTAAGTCTAAAACTTGTAAACCAGACTTTCAAGTGGTTGAAAGATTTTCGGAGAACTTCCAAAGCTGTGTTTTTACATAAGAAAAAAAACAAATTAGGAGGATTAACTATATTATAATCATAGCGAGACGAATAATTCCAGACACCTTGCAAAGTAAATCCCATTTCTTTTAGGTTATAAGAGGAGGATGAGCCTAAGGTGAGGAGGCTGCCTGGATCCTGAGAAGAGATCAAGTTCCCCTCATCCTCCCTGGCTTTCACACTACAGGTGAGATAAGATAGAACCCTCAGAAAAGCTAATGCGTAATTCCTAAGCTTTCAGGCTAGTACCTGGCATCTCTGGGGGAATAGCATGCAAAACCAACAAGCCTTTCAGAAACTCCTGTTTGGAACAAAGTGCTGGGTCCATCATGGCAGTTTTGCAGGGTTCCACTCAGTTCAGGATAGTGCGGAGAAAGTAACCAAGAGATCAAGGTGCCCCTTAAGAGTTTGGAAGCGCTGAGGAGACTGCAGGACTAAAACTGACTTGGTTTCAACAGTGAGAATGCAGCTGAGTGCAGATTTCTGTGAAGAGAGAGAACCACACACCTCTGCAACTCCTGGCACAGCTCTCCTACTGACCACGTGGATGTAGTGCAGACAAGGCCGGAGGCCAGGAAGTCAAGACCATGAAACACCTCACAGAAGGACAGCAAGAGGAGCAGTACTCCCCCCCCCTGCACTTCAATGCCAGCTTGATTACGAAGAGAGGGGAGAGCCCTAGAGAAAAGATAAGTTTTTATATACCGAATAATTCGTCAAAATAAAGTGTTTTAAATGAGAAGATACTGAGATACCTTTTTAAAAAATATGGTTGAGTATTTTTATACCATGATTTGAAATAGCAGCCTGTAACTAGAAAGGGATCAGTTTAGAAAATAACTTTTTTTTTAACACCCTAGATTGGGGATTGGCCAGTTAAAACTCACAATCCCCATAGAAATTAAAATTCTTGATCTACATAACCTATATTGCTTGAATAAAACTCTGACTCATCCTTTTTTTTTTTACAGGATTACCCTGAAAAAACACAAAATGCCATGCTATCATTAATGTCTCTGTTTACTGACCACATAAAGCAGTGTATGCATGCAGTGTGTAAAATTCCTCTATAACCACATTAAGAAAAAGTTAGCTTTCATGTAAATGATTTAGGATTTTCTGAATTTTGTTAGATATTCTGCCATGTCTTAAAGTTTTTATTTTACACATGAAGTTGTCAGTTCTGAGAATATGAGTAGCACAGGTAGTCTCTGGACTGTCCTGACCACCAGGGGAAACTGGTGAGTCAGAAACTAGGAAGAGGGTCAAAAAACAGGATGGTATATACCCAGTGTAATCAGATAATCAAGAGTTTAACCCAGACAGGCACCTACAAAGCAAGAAAGAGTCACTGGGTAACAAATAAATCTTGGTTGGGAAGTAGACAAGTATTTCATTCTTGTCCAAAAACAAATGGCCAGAGTTGCAAAGGCTGAACCTGCAGTTAGGCACTGATAGGTAAGTGAAAAAGGTAAGTGAGGTTAGGACTAAGGCTACATCTTGATGTCAGCCTATGGTGGTACATTCTGACGCTAACTGCAGATCAATGCTTCTCTTTCATATGTTCCCTGAAAACTCCTCTCCAGAATTTACCTTTGTTGATTATCTTTTCTTATACTCGTGTATTGCTTGATTTCACCTCATCTTTGTTTTTTTTACATTTATTTATTTATTTTTAATCTTTATTGTTGAAAGTATTACATATATCCCTCTTTCCCCAGCCACAGACCCCTTCTAGTCCACCCCCACCCCTACCCCAGGCCTTCACCATCCTATTGTCTGTGTCCATGGGTTATGCATATATGCATACAAGTTCTTTGGTTGATCTCCTCCCACCCACCCGATGCCCCTCCGCCTTCCCTCTGAGATTCCACAGTCTATATCATCTTTGTTTTAAAAAGTTCTTCTCTACTCCTCATCAGTATCTTTTGCTCTTTAAAATTTTGCCCAAGATTATTCTCTGCTTTCAAAAAACCGCATATAAACTTCAAATAGCTTTGGGAACTAAGCCTTAGCAGAAAAAAAAACTACATCTCTATTATCATTCAAGATAGGCTAAGTTATGCTGTGTAACAAACATCAACACAAAAAAAAGTTTATTTGTCACTACATACATACACTGTGTACCTGGGTGATTCTCTACTTAGAGGGGGACATTTATGATGCATAAATAATGAAGTTAAATATGAATTAGCCTTCTAAAATCTGAATGTAAGAACAAGTCCCTGTTACTTAGGATTATGGAGAAGACCTCTGAGCTACCACAAAGCCAGGGCCCCCACTTGGGTCCAGGACTGTTCTCAGTGTTAAGGTCACTTACTGGTTTACCCTGCGTGTTCAATTGGTTTTTCTTACCAACTTTCAGTTCTTCCTGCAGATTAGAAGAGGTAGTACCCCCACCTGGATAAGCCCCACAGTAATAAATTCTTGGCAAGATCAACTTAAGCATTTGTAAAGCATTTTTATTTGTAAAGGCATTATTATTATAGTACACAGTGGTGATTAATGTTCCAAACTATGACCCTTAGTTGTTCAAAGAAGTGTAACAACCATGTGTAGTTCACTCTGTAGAGTAAGGGAAAAAAAAAGAGTGGTGTGATGTAGAAAGCTTTCTATTAAAAAAAAGTTGTAAATGTTAAAAAAAAGTCTGAGTCCTTCTTCCCCACCTCCTTCTTTTCTTTATGTGACAAAGATAAATTGCATTCTACTGTGTGCCAGACCTATGTATGCTGAATGCTATAGATACAAAGATGAATAAAACACGGTTTTTTTTGTCCTCAAAGAGTTTGCTATGTAATGGTGCAAATATAAGCAAATAATTCATATTTAATACAATATTTTATTGGTTGTGTTCTAAATACTACTAGAACACAATCTATGATTGCCAATAAAACTGTATCTATTTCACAGTGTGTATTTTTCTACAACCCATTACTCTAAAATGCACGAACAAGGAAGAAAGAATAATGAAATCTTCCAGACAAAGGAAGATTATGGGAGAGACCTACCAGGACCAGCTTCAGAATCATGAGGAGCTTCTCAGTGGTGTCAGGTAAAGGAGGTGTAATAATTATGTATGGTGCCAGGTGGATACTGGAAATAATCTGGGGAAACACTTTGTAAAGTATATGATTGTCTAACTACTATGCTGTACACCTGAAACTGATACAAAACAATACTGAATATCAACTGTAATTGAAAAATAAAATTTAAAAAGTTTTCTCTTATAAATTAAAATGTTTTGTGTGTATATACTTTAAAATAAACTTTTATACTTATAAAATTCATAAAAATTTGCTAAGGCCACATAGCTGTACATATACATTTCTAGGTTTCTACACATTAGCTATTAAGATTATTGTAAAAATGTTTCTTCCTCTTGTTTGTTACTGAGAGACTAGTAGCCTTGTGCACGAATCCGTGCGCCAGTAGCTCTCTGTGGGGCCTGGCTGCTCTGCGCCCGCTGCCCAGAGGCTCTCCGTGGCCCAGAAGCCCATCCGTGCCCCAGCCTGGCCAGAGGCCCATCCGCAGCCGGGCACGGAATGCTTGCCTCGTCAGTGCGGCAACGAAGCAAGCATTCCGCCAGGCCGCTCATGCTGCCCACTCTCAGCGGCCGCCTCCCCGGGACTGGGGGACTCTGGCAGGGCTGAGAGGACTGGGCGCTGCCATCTCGTGGCTATGGGCACCACCATCTTTGTCACGGAGTGACAGCTAATTTGCATATTACCATTTTATTAGATAGGCTATTCCATAAATACATACATAACCTTGTTTTACAGATTCAAGAGTCAAAATGAAATGGAAGATGTGGAATTAATGAAATGAGATTTTTAAAACAAACCTCAGAAAATATAGTACTGTTTTAAAAAAAATTGTTTGACATCATGAAGTACATTCAATTCTAACAGCTCATTATTATTTTCAAAGAGAATGATGCACCATTTCCAAATGTCTATTTAATGGAAAACTGTGATTGCAAATAAAATTGTATCTATTTTACAGTGTGTATTTTCTACAACCCATTACTCTAGAATTCATGATTCAGCTTTGATACATGCATGACTTGGAGGATATATAGATATTTTATAGTGTTTTATAACTGTAGTATCTGGAATTTCAGATATTAGTCTTGATTCATCCTGTGGTGAATTTGCAGTTGTTTGAAAATTTCATTTCTCATTCCAGGAGCAGCTTTGATTATGGCCCTTGGTCAAAGATGGTGTTTGTACTTTTAAAACAAAAATATCTTCAACATCAAACAGTTTAGGAGGAAGGAGTCTAAAATTAGCCCGTTAGACAGGTACACAGAACTCTGTGGTCCCAAGAATGATAGCCTTCCTGGAAAAATGCCTCTTAGGATCAGTAAAAGTCAGAAGTTATTGCTTTTATTGCCTTAGTTATTTTTTGTTTGTTTGTTTTTTAACTGTTGTCTTCTAGCATTTATAATTAAATAATGATACATTTCTTATATAGAGCCACTGAGATGTCTTTCAGGCTTAGACCTTTTGATTTCTTATAGTCTCTCCTAAGAAAAATGAAATTACACTTTTTAAAGCTGCCAGTTTTTTGCTAATTATTGTTTCACATACATATCATCATATTTTTGGCACATGTCTCCAGAGACTTGCTCTATTGCTATTTCTCACTCAGCATGTCTCAAAACTACCAATCCTGCTAAGTGTAATTGCAGGTATATTCATAATTACATAGGTTCCTAATCCCTAAACCAAGCTTCTACACTGGGAATTTTAGATCAATTTTAGGTTAATTTTATATAATCTTTTTTTAATCCTCTTGCTTCTCTGCAACAGGTTTACTGCCAGAACATAGTATCATGAAAATCTCCACTAAATCTAAGCCAAAATGGGAAGGGAAAAAGACTCATATCAACACATCTTAATAGGACACATAGATTTGGGCAAGTATACCACTACTGGCCATCTGATCTGTAAATAAGGTGGAATCGACCAAAGGACCATCAAAAACTTGAAGAGGCTGCTCAGATGGGAAAGGGCTACTTCACATATGCCTGGATCTTGGATACACTGAAAGTTAAATGTGAGTACGGTATAATCACTGATACCTCTCTGTAAAAATTCAAGACCACTGATATCTCCCTGTGAAAATTATGAGGTCATCATTGTCACAGAAACTATAAAAAATATGATTATAGGCACATCTCGGGCTGACTGTGCTGTCCAGGATTGTTGCTGCTGGTGTTGATGAATTTGAAGCAGGCACGTCCAAGAATGGGCAGACCCATGAGCATGCTCCACTGCCTCACACACTGGCATGAGACAACTAATTGTTAGTGTTAACAAAACAGATTCCACTGAACCACCCCACAGCCAGAAGAGACACAAGGAAACAGTTAAGGAAGTCAGCATCTAAATTAAAATTTAAAAGCTTTTTTAAAAAGATGGACTACTGATTAGAGCGTGACTAGCATTTTTTTATACATAATGAAAGCTACAACCAGTTGTGAACATATTTTTCATGGATTTTTTGAGTTCTTAAATACCTATACACTACATACTGCATTAGAAATATTTTACATTTTTCATTCAATGTCATTAATTGGTTCCTTGTAGTTTCTTAATTATATATATTCTCAAAGTAGCAAGTTTTCTGTCAAGGCAACCATATCATTGTTATTTAATTATTTACTTATCCACAAAATAAGAGCTGCTTTCCATTTAACGAGGAATAAGGCCAAAAGCAGAAGAGAATTGCTCGTGAAAATATACAGGAAAGAGAGGGCAGTGAGAAGCAATCAACAAGCCTGTAATTTTGAAACCAATATGATAGTTTACAAAGAATTGGAGGTGAATTGAGAATAAGTAGAGAAAGAAAACTTCTGAATAATAACAGACATGGTTTTGAGAGGCATAAAGGAACTTTCTGGGGTGGTGATAATGCTCAGTACTTTGAGCAGAATGCTGATTACATGGGTTTATCCCTATATCAAAAGTCATTGAGCTGTGTAATGTATAAATAAAAAAATATTTATAAATTTTGATGTATGTAAATTATATCTTAATTTTTAAAGATGAAAAACACTTCTAATGGGTGCTTCAGACTAATATATTGTTTTACTTTTTATTATTTCTATTTGATTTACACTTAGTATCATCTTTGATGTTAATTTTAAAATGTCCTTTAAAGTAATAATCTAGGAAGTAAAACTAGCCAATATGTTTCATTTATAAGTGCCATGAGCTGACATTCCCCAACACTAACCTCGGTTTCAGATTCCTGCTGCTGCTTCTGCACTATTCGTTGGTGTCAGTAGGGGGTTAACAGCACTCAATTTAACCTTGCTGCTTGTACTCAGTTTTGAACTTTTTTCCTCATTTAACTTCTTTACATGGATTCTCCATTTTAAAGACCATGCATGCACCATGGGGTCTGTACTTTGAAAGACCGTAGTGCAGATAAGCACACAATAAAAGCACATTTACAGATAATGTGAAGCTACAAGGATCGTTCTTTTTTTTTTTTTTTCGGAAGCACAGAAGCATTGCTGTGAAAATCACTGGAACAAAAGAAAAAAGAGAGTAAGCCTACTCATGCTGTTATTTTTCTGAAAAGATAATAGCCCTGTTTAAAATATGTAAGTCTATATGTTGTATGTTATTCTGTGACTGTTCTACCTTCAGCTAGCCATGGACAGAGGCATCTCACTAGAGCACTTCCTTGCCCTCCCTCAGATTAAAATTATAAAATCTATTCTGGCCTGGGATCACATCCACTACTACTTTCCCAACAGCCCCCTCCCCCTCCCACCTTTCTTGGTCCTATAATCTTATAAATTCTGAGCCCTTCTATTTCTTTTTCTTAATGTTGTTATGGATTTTTAGAGAGGAAGGGAGAGGGAATAGAGAGAAATATCGATGAGAGAGGAACATCATCGATCAGCTGCCTCCTGCCCATGATCACAACTGAGGTACATGCCCTTGACCGGAATCGAACCTGGGACCTTTCAATCTGAGGGCCGATGCTCTATCCACTGAGCCAAACTGGCTAGGGCTGAGCCCTTCTATTTCAAAACACAGCAGGATAGGGAAAAATGGGTGAACTGAAAAGGGTGCCTAAACCTCAGATCTATCCCCTCTCCTCCCCCCTACAAGCCATGGAATCCTGGTAAACTTAAAGAATCACTACTCTGAAGAATGGTCTTAGTCATTCTCTGAGTGGATACTGAGTAAAACACCAGATTGGTGGAAATGGAAAGGAAGGAGGGCTAACTCAAATTATGGCAAACCTGTAAGAACAGGAATATTGAGACATGCTCCTGTGAAGTTTAAACAGGAAAAAGAGCCCAGCTTCCCTGCTCCTCAGCCCCTAATTCTCTTCATTCCTAACCATTGGTCTGTGCAACTCCAGTATCCTCTTCTGGTGTGGAGTCCAAGAGTTCACTAGTTTCACCTTCACATGCTGGGCACCCTGCGAGGTGCTGAAGACACCAAAGTAAAAACAATAGCAAAACCAGTGGCTTGGAGTTGAAGGAGACGCAGGTCTCACCGTATGTAGCAGGAAGGGGACATGCATTCTTGTTATCCAAGTAGGGATTCTGAAAGCATTTCTCCAGAGATGAATTGCTCTGGTGGTTAGGGAGTATAATAACCCAAGTATTATACTATAACATTATAGTAGTCTACTATTCTATTAGGATGATATACATCCTGGTTTACAACTGTTTTCCTGGTATATTTATTTTTAATAACAGTATCCCCTTTCACTCTCCAAATGTTTGAATGCTAAATTATATGGTCACTGTAATTATAACAAAAATAGACCTGTCCGGGGAGGGGGGGGGGGTAGAGATTGATTAACAAAATCCCAAAATATAAACATAAAACATTTTAAATAGTAAGTATTTCAAAGTAATGTTGTAGCACTGATGTTTAAAAATATCATAAAGGCAAATGTTCATTACATGTTCTTCAAAACAAAACAAAGACTCTTTGGAAAGAGGATTATCATTACTATGACACAATTTCTACAAAATACAATTTCATCACTCACACAATCAATGTGAAAAAACCACCTAAGTCAAACATAATGGCATAAAATCTTTATAATAGAATACTTGAACATTTCAATTAGGGATTTTTATAAAATGTTTAAATTTTATTTGTTCCCAGTTTTTTTTTTTAAAATATGTTTTTACTGATTTAGGATAGAGAGGAAGGAAGAGGGAGGGGAAGGGAGAGGGGGAAGGGGGAGGAAGATGGGGAAGGGGGTAAGGGGGAGAGGGAGAGAAATACCAATGTGAGAGAAATATAGATCAGTTGTCTCATGCATGCCACATTGAGCCTGCAACCTGGGCATGTGCCCTGATCTGGAATCAAACTGGTGACCTCTTGGTGCATGGGACAACACTCAACAAGTTGAGCCACAATGACCAGGGTGACAGTTTTTTTTTAATTAAAAATTTTTCATTTTGACAGTATTGCAGGTGCCCCTCTCCCCCTCCCCCCCCCACTTTGCCCACCTCCATACACCTCTACCTCCACCTTCCTTGGCCTCCCAGTTCTTTATTATTAAACCAAATTGTATTATAACCAACCATCATGGGCTTCATTTGGAATATTTGTTTTTAACTCAGTCAAATGCAGAAAGCAAATGATGTTTAGAAACAGTGGTTGATTTAAGATTTGATACTTTACATTTATCTCTTTATTTATATTTATATACTTTATTTATATTATATTTGTATTCATTTAAATTATTCTGCACATTTAAATGTATAGTTATGAAGTTGAATTAGTAAAACATGCTTTAGTAAGAAAACAGTTTATTTTCTGATTTAATACTAATCAACCATTGCTAATGTGCTATAAAATCCTACTTAAGAGAGATACTGACTCCAATTATTAAAGTTAATGGCCTCCAGTTGCCTCATTTTGCCTTAGTCTACGACAGTGGTCGGCAAACCGCGGCTCGTGAGCCGCAGTTTGCCAACCACTGGTCTAGAACATTAAGCATTCAGAACACATCATTTAATTATCACCTGTTAACATTGGCTCTAAGTTCATTTCTTCCCTTTCAGGATGAAACTTCAGTGATGAACTAATTAAAAACCATTATCTTCCTACTCAAAACACCAGTCTGTAACTACATCCACAGTCCACAGATCACCAATCTGCTGGGATTTTTCAAGATGAAACTTGCTGTCTCCTGCCTTTAGGGAATGGTAAATGAAATTATTATTTTGTCCATTTATCATTCAATATTTAAAATCTCTAGATTATATTTTCTTTAATATATTTATATACTTTAAAAATCATTTAAGAGGTAGAGAGCTATGTTATTTATTCTTTGATTTTAAAAAGGCAAAAATAAGAAGACATCTATACCCATTCCTATTTGGATATCATAAGATGTAAAAAAAAAAAAATTACAGAATGTGGTGCAATAAGAGGCTTAGCTTATTATAAAATCCCATATATAAGCACTGGAGAAATGTGCAGTTCCATTTATAGGAATTTATTAGAAATTTTGTCCCCTGTACCCTCCTGATATATGTACCATTCTACTGAAATATAATTTTACCAGTTCCCATAGGAATCAAACTCTGGGAAATTAATTCACGCTAACCAAACTCACTAGAGATTTACTTATAAACTATTAAAATCCCTTTTTAATTTACCATGGAATGCTACCTGATTCAACAACCAAAAGAATTCATCTGATGTTTTTGAGTTCCCACTACTCTCAGTGCAGGCACTACAATGAATACAAAGGTGAAAACACTTAGTTCTCAATGAGTTCATAATCTGGTATTAGGGCTTGGACAACAATACATAAAATACAAATCAGACT
Organism: Plecotus auritus; assembly: GCF_963455305.1. NCBI lineage: Eukaryota > Metazoa > Chordata > Mammalia > Chiroptera > Vespertilionidae > Plecotus > Plecotus auritus. The sequence continues at coordinate 158,982,725 of NC_137773.1, read as the reverse complement.
ACAACAAATACATGAATGTTATATAGTGGCTAATGTATAGAGGAGGTCCCTCTCTGCTACAAAGACTCCTTCATAGTTAGGAAACCAATTATACTTCAGCCTAATGGCCTGGTGCATGAAATTCATGCACAGGGGGTGGGGTGTGGGGATTCCCTCAGCCCAGCCTGCACCCTCTCTAATCAGGGACCCCTGGGGGATGTCTGATTGCCTGTGGGATCGGGCTTAAACTGCCAGTCGAACATCCCTCTCACAATCTGGGACCACTGGCTCCTAACCGCTCACCTGCCTGCCTTCCTGATCCCCCCAACTGCCTCTGCCTGCTTGCCTAATTGCCCCTAACCCCTGTGCCTGCCTGCCTGATCGCCCCTAACTGCCCTCCCCTGCAGGCCTGATCTTGCCCCCAACAGCCCTCCCCTGCAGGCCTAATCTCACCCCCAACTGCTCTCCCCTGCCGGTCTGATCTCACCCCCAACTATCCTCCCCTGCCGGTCTGATCTCACCCCCAACTATCCTCCCCTGCAGACCTGATCTCACCCCCAACTGCCCTCCCCTGCCGGCCTGATCACCCCCCCTAACTGCCTCTGCCTCTGCCCCCACCACCATGGCTTTGTCCAGAAGGAAGTCGGACGTCCGGAAGATGGCCAGTCAACCCGGTCTAATTAGCATATTACCCTTTTATTAGTATAGGTAGATTATATAGGATAGGATTGCTTAAAGTTGGGGGGAAGCCTTTTTCAGCAGGAGGAGATGCTCTTGGCAGACAAAAATACATAATCCCTATACATAATCCCTTTTTCAGCAGGAGGAGATGCTCTTGGCAGACAAAAATACATAATCCCCAGCCATATGCACTATGTTGCCAAACCGGTCATTAAAATATTGAACCGCTTTCTTACACCTTATACCAATCAGCTGTTGCCCTTAAAATCCCCCCTCAACCCCCCACCTTAGGTTCTGCCTTAGCAGTCCACCCAGATTTGGTTCTGATTGGTCAGTTTCTATGTCAGTCAGCATCAAAAGCTCTGCCTCCTAGGCAGCCATTGGCTCCTTGCACTTCACCCAGATTAGGTTCTGATTGGTCGGTTTCTATGCCAGTCAGTGTCAAAAGCTCCGCCTCCTAGGCAGCCATTGGCTCCTTGCAGTTCACCTAGATTTGGTTCTGATTGGTTAGTTTCTATGCCAGTCAGCATCTCTAGGCCTATCTCCAGGCCTGATCAGAGAGGCAGGGCTGATCAGGAGCCCCCATGTGACCCAGCACTGACTGCAGGACTGACTTCCAATGTTCGGTCGTTTTGAACATTACAGACCCTGGCTCTTTATATATAGATAGATGACTTTTTAGTATATGTATTTTAAGGTATATTTCTCTTAAGTCATTCTTGGTTAATAGATTATCTTTCCCTCTTCTCTGTATGTTTCTGTATAAAGAACCAAGACTAGGTTTCTATAATTAAGACTAATTTGCTCTTGGACAAATTCTAGACACTCTACAAAAATTTTAAAACTACATGTCCAGATCCATGAAAAGTTCATTCTTACTGTGGTTGTTATTACAAGTATCAGTCTCTTTATTTCCTTTTTTTTAATATATATATATTTTTATTGATTTCAGAAAAGGAAAGATAGAAACATAAATGATGAGAATCATTGATCGGCTGCCTCCTGCAAGCCCCACACTGGGGATCGAGCCCACAACCTGGGTATGTGCCCTTGACCAGAATTGACCCTGGGACCCTTCAGTCCATAGGCCGATGCTCTATCTATTGAGCCAAACAGCTAGGGCTATCAGTCTCTTTTATTTCTGTCCTCTAGAGTCACAACTAACTTGTAGAATGATTCGAAAATTAAATACAAAAGCCAAACATTATAGACAGAGTGCCCTAAAATATTCCATTAACAGCCTATACATTAGAGTATACCTGGGTTTTGTAAAACAGTTATTCGGGACTATAAGTATATACTCTTTATTAAAACATGATAATAAAAAATATATCATCTGAACACAATTTTAAAGTATTTTAATTTAAAAGTATTTACATAAAGAAATTTATACAAATTAAATTTGTACTTACCAAATTAAGTATACCTATTTAATTAAATATATAACATGTCTGTCCTAGGTCAAATACCCATATTTATAGATTTCTTCCACTAAATTGATTTGAAGTATGTATTGAGATACTTGTCTTTTAAATCACAAGTGCTGCTTTTAAGGAGCTTTTCTATAGCCAGCTTATTTTAGACATTTTATGTGGTTTCTTATCCACTTAAATCTCATACACTTCTCCTAGATTTGAATGTTGGTCATGCTTTTCTGTACTCACTATATTCACCTGAACATTCCATGCAAGTGGCTGGCATTGAGCCCAAGTTCTGTCTCTGACCATGGATAACAACTAGCATATAAGGAAATCCTATCCCTGACCTTGATGTATTTGCACTGTACTCAATCAGCTAAGCCTCAGTACTCATCCACCTAAAATGAAAAAATAATTTCATTTAGCAAGCACAGTGAAGCTGAAGTAGCTGTGTACATATATTTCAACCTGCATTGAAAGTGTGTTAGTATGTGACTTTGCTCATTATAATTTTAAGTAATCATTAATAATACTGTTGATGGCCCTAATTGTTGCCTGCTTATTTTCACAGTGAAATCAACATTATTTCTACCTATAGGGGTTTCAAGAATTTGCAAAAGCCTTGATTTGAAAGCAAGTGGCACAGCAAGGACAATGGTCTCTTCCATCGACTAGGTAAGTCAGTGGTCCCTTTATTAGATCATTATGCAGAATATTGGGAGGACTTGGTAAAAGATTTTTTTAAAAAAATCTGGCATTGAAAGTGTGTAGAGCTCAGGTTCTGGAGTCCAACAGTTGTGTGTGAATTTTACCTGTCCTACTTACGGGCTGGGTAACCTCCAGCAAGTTACTTTAAACTTTTCAGGCCTTGGTTCCTTATCTCCCTTAGGGTTTTTGAGGCAATTAAATGAATTAAAAGATAAAAAAGTTTGGCATAGTACCTGGTATAGGATTAGAGCTTAATAAATATTATTTGGGTTTGTTTTTTTCCTTAATAACTAGAGGTCCAGTGCACAAAATTTGTGAATGGGTGCGGTCCCTAGGCCTGGCTGGCAATCAAAGCGTGAGCATCTGGCATCGAAGGGCAGGTCCCAGCTGACCACTGGGCCCTGGGCAGCACCTGGGCCCTGGGTAGCACCTGGGTCATAGGGCCCCCACTGCCACCCCTGGTCACTGTCTGCAGGGCGATCGGGCCCCACTCACACCTGCCTTGGCCTGGCACCGCCTTCTCAACTGCTCCACCATCCTGCCACAGCCCTGCTCTCGTTGGGGCCCATCGGGGCCAGCAGCGCCTCCACTCCCGCCCGCTGCCAGCGCTGTGTCGCTGACGCCTGCCATGTTCCACACCGCCCCCTAGTGGTTAATGCACGTCATAGTGAGCGGTCGAACTCCCAGGCAAGGGGACAATTTGCATATTAGGCTTTTATTATAAGGTGATATTTGGAATTTTAAGTTTTCAATAACTTTCACACCTTATATGTATACTTGTATAAGATGAAGACATGTAGTTAGCTGATTTGCTTTTCTTCCTAGAAACAACTATGCACATAACTATACATATTTTTGGTGTCCTAAAGTTAATTATTCCTCCCATGATATTTTCTTAATCTGCTATAATGTAAGATATATAACTACAGACTAAAACCAAAACAGGAAACCACACAAGTTTCTTAAAATAAGAATACAAAGCGAGCTCAGATACATGATGTTTATGTTCCTATGTAAAAAGGAAATATAATCAATAAGCAGAATATACCTAAAGTTAACCACAAATGAGTAAAAAAAAAAAAAAAAATACCGGTTTACTTTAAAATTACACACATCTTAGTTTCATTGTTATATATAGAATTTTCACTTTAAATTTTTTAAAATTTCAAAGCTATGTGTCCCTCACCTGAATTCTACTGTAGAGTAGAATTTAGAGTAGAATCAGTAATTCCCTGCAGCCCCGGTTTCATCTGAAAGATTGTCCATAATTCTACTGATTCTACTCTAAAACATACACTTGATGCTGAAGCTGACCATGAGGCACTGTTTGGTCCTTCCAAACCTTTACAACATGCAAAACCAGTACTTTTAATGATCCAGTATTATATTCAAGTTGTCATTATTCATTTAAAAAACAACAACACGCCGAAACCGGTTTGGCTCAGTGGATAGAGCGGCGGCCTGTGGACTGAAGGGTCCCGGGTTCGATTCCGGTCAAGGGCATGTACCTTGGTTGCGGGCACATCCCCAGTGGGGAGTGTGCAGGAGGCAGCTGATCGATGTTTCTCTCTCATCGATGTTTCTAGCTCTCTATCCCTCTCTCTTCCTCTCTGTAAAATATCAATAAAATATATTTTAAAAAAAAATAAAAAACAACAACACTAGGTAGTTCTCAAAGTGTTTTCTTTAAAATTTACACTATCTTTTTATGTATATACTAGAGGCCCGATGCACGAAATTCATGCAAGAGTAGGCTTTGCTCCCCCCAGCTGTTGGCATCGGCTTCCCTCTGGCACCCAGGCTTCCCTCTGGCCGCCAGCAGGCACCCAGGACCCGGGCTTCCCTCCGGCCTCTGGCAGGCACCCAGGACCCGGGCTTCCCTTGCAGCCCCGGTTTCATCTGAAAGATTGTCCATAAGGACATCTGGTCTAATTAGCATATTACGTTTTTATTATTATAGATCTTTGGGAGAGGGGCTCTCTTTCAAAAGTGTATTGACTATCTTTGATATGAGAATGAATATCTGTGGATCAGTAAAGCAAAGCATTGGAAATTTTAAAATACATAATGTAAAGTAGCTTTTCACACCTGAAGAAATGTTCCACACAGGTAACTCCCCCTTGTTGCTTCATGATTGTAAATTTATCGAATTCTAATTACATCTCAGGCATGATATTAAGCTCTGAGTAGTAAACAAAATAGACATGGTTCCTATCCTCCTTAACCAGTCAGCTAATAAGAGAGCCAGACATTAACCAACTAAACACCCCTCTCTGAAGTGGTGACATTGAAGATGAAAACCTAAAAGGGTGGGGCAGGTAAAGTCCAAGCAAAAGGAAAATATGCAAAGACTTGGGGACAGAAAGGAGTTTGGTCTATTACACAAACTCAAAGTAAGTTTGTGCAGCAGGAACTTAATGATGGAGGGGAACATTATATAGTGAGAGATGAGCTTGGAAAGGTAGGCAGGAGTCACTGCAGCAGTCTTTATTCTAGGTATTGACATTTTATAATAAATTAGAGGTCCAATGCTCAAAATTCATGCACTCGGGGAGGGAGGGCGGGTCCCTCAGTGCACAAAATTTGTGCACACGGGAGGGTCCCTCGGCCCAGCCTGTGCCCTCTCGCAGCTCAGGACCTCTTGGGGGATGTCCGACAGACATCCCTCTTGCAGTCCAGGACCCCTCACTCCTTACTGCCCGCCTGCTTGCTGTTCCTTACTGCTCGGCTCGCTGCTCCTTAGTGCAGCGGAGGTGGTGGGAAAGACGCCTGCCACCGCCACTGCCGCTGTGCTCGCTAGCCATGATCCCAGCTTCTGCGTTGAGCGCCTGCCCCCTGGTGGTCAGTGCGTGTCATAGTGACCGGTCATTCTGCCGTTTGGTTGATTTGCATATTAGGCTTTTATTATCTAGTATTAACTGACTGGAACCACAACAGAGCTAAAGTTGTTACCTTGAATATAAAGGGAGAAATACTAAGAGAACTGAGAAATCATGTAAAAATCCATAAAAATTGCTAAAATTCTCTACTAGGAATAAAAAAAAATACCACCAAAATATCAATTTGTTGAAATTTCTGTAAACAGGGTCTCTGTTCAACTCCCTGGGTTACTATAGGCAAATGGCCACGTGGGAAGTGCCACAGGAGTTCCCTTCAGTATTTAACCTAGCTTTTGAATTTCTCTCTTCTTTCCTGTTTCGCCAGCTGCTACCTGAAGCCACAGTGCTACATCTGTGTTTCCCTTGAATCTAGGAGGGAAATATAGAACTGGGTCTATAATAGCAGGACCTATGATGGTGAGAATGTAAAGAAGAGGGAGGAAGAGAAAGAGGGAGAGAGACACTGTGCACCTCCCATTTCTTAACAGGGCTCCCTGCCTTATGCCTTCTCTTCATATTTAATGCATAGGCTCTAGGGTCAGATGAAATCTTCCTGATAATTGGTCTCCCTGACCTTTATCCTCTGTAGTCCCATTTTCTCATTTCTTATTTCCTGCTCAGCTGTTATAAGGTGTTTATTCACCTACTATCAGTTACTTTAATCTTGAGAGTTCTCAGCCCACATAAATGGTCTAGATATCATTCTTTTATTATACTTTTGAGTGTGCTTTCTCTTGGTTCAGAATAGGTATTGCTAATAATATCCTGTATTTCAGGTACATTTTGACTTACATTAATATTTTATATGAATAATCATGGGATTTTAAGAATTGTATAAAAATAACTTAATTGGGTAAGTGAATTCCAAGGTCTAAGCCAGGGGTGGGCAAACTTTTTGACTCGAGGGCCACAATGGGTTCTTAAACTGGACCGGAGGGCCGGAACAAAAGCATGGATGGAGTGTTTGTGTGAACTAATATAAATTCAAAGTAAAGGAGCGGAGGGGAGAGCAAGAGAACCGGATAGAACAGCCGGATCCGGCCCGTAGGCCGTAGTTTGCCCAAGGCTGGTCTAAGCACTAAGATGGATAGACCAAGTTTCGAAATATAATTAGTTGAGAAGTAGGGAACTGCCTGAACTCAACTGTGTTTTCATTTTTAATAATCCTGTCCTATGATTCATTTTGAGAATCCATAGAGTTGTCACTGATGTTTTGGTAGTGACAGTGAATAGAGCTTTCATGCTTCCTGTTCTAACTAGAAAAAGAGCATTTTATTTTATTCTCCTTTTCTAATGAAGACCTTTAGATAATATCCCTATAAATCTGCCTGTTGGATCTCTTGTTTTTGTTTTTCTACATTAAAAACAATCTGAAGGTTGTATTTTCAGGTACTTTTATAGGTTCAGGGTAAGCAAGGTAAGGTGTAGATTGGCAATGGATTCAAATCAGATGGCCAGATAGGATTTCTTTCTAAGTAAATGCAAAATAAATGTGTACAAATATATCTTTAGCAAAATGAAAAAAGCTATCCAATATTTCAATAAATCTATACATCTCATTGTCAGTAAATAGAAATGTGAAATGATTATGTCATTGGTTTATGCATTTGTCTTAGAAAAAGATAGGCTATGGGTATTTTTTTCAAGAATAGGATTAGTTTTGTTTAGAGAAAATCTCTAAAGGTGATCTGTGTGTATTAGTCATTCTTTCAGAGTCCTAGACTTCTCCACAGGACCTTCCTGCCAGAATCCCTGGCTAACCGAAAGTCTGGTAGACAAAGCATCTCTGGCCCTCCTGAATTACACTAGTATCAGTGAGGAAGGGGCAAATTACTTATGAAAAGAAACCACATACATTCTTTTAAGTATCACTTAGAAGTACCTGCTAATACTTTTTCTTTTCCTATTGATGAGAACTAAGTTTTCAGTCAATTTATTCTCATTAGGAGCATTATTTCAGAGTCCTGTTTCATCTACGTAATTTAGGTTTAGATGGAAATAAAGGAATTTTCTTTGGCATGCTGTTGATTATGTCCACATTTTTTTAGATGCCAATTTCCCAGAGTTTTAGTGCATTATGATCTGGAAGATGGAGACTGAAAAGGTTGGGGGCAGGGCAGCTGCTGAACACAAGAGATCTCATAAGGTTAGGTTGGAAGGTCTCTACGGTTTAATAATCCTTCTTCTTACTGCTTTCCTGTTACGAGGATAACTTACTCTAACATAACCCATTTTTAAAAACAGCTGTTGAAACTTAAGAGATTGTTAATTATACTTATCATTGATAATTCCCCAGGATTAACTATTTTGCCTATAGTTTTAAAAAATGTCAACAAAACAACATAATTTACACTATTCTTCATAAGTACTAATAATTTAAAATCTTAACCACTGATTTTACTGTGAGCATATCAGTGGCATATTTGGGACAGAAGTTAATATTCATATTTTTAAATAACTCCAAATTTTTATTTTGGAAGAAATTGTATTCACTACATATAATTTGTTATTTTACATTCACTATTTACCAAATTAAGTATCTTTAAATTTTTTTTTTAAATCTTAGCATTGCTTATGGATTTCATTTATGTGGATAATTAAAACCCATGGTTTAAATAGCATTTAGGCTTACCAATACAAGGAACTGCTCCCTCTTAAATAACTGTTATAAGTTTATTGTGTATTTTTCCCATAGTTTCTTTAGACATTTAAAAGCATGTGCAAAGGAACTGGTTTGTGAAGGAATGGTGTATGTTTTTCACTGGCTTGCTAGAAAGGCAGTCCTTCATTATGCCAGGAAGTAAGAGGCAATTGGGATAAAAAGGTGTAAATCATGAAGGGCATTATAATTCAAGTTAAAGAGATACTTTACCTAAAGATAAAGAAGAGCAGTTGAAGTGTTTTAATTTTAAGTAGAGGAACATTTACAGTTTGGAGTTTTAGGAAGTATGGGCAGAAACTGAAGAATTAACTTGAAGTAGGAGCAAGTTAAAATGTTATTGCATTAATATGGATGAAAATGGATTAAAATATATAATAATAAAGGGTAATATGCTAATTAGACTGGACGTCATTCTGGATGTCCTTCCTGACGAAGCTGGGGCCAGGGAAAAGTCAGCCAGGGTGCCAGGTGCCTGCAGGCGGCCCGGGGGAAGCCAACCGAGGTCCCAGGTGGCTGCAGGCGGCCCAGGGGAAGCCAGCCTGGGTCCTGGGTGCCTGCAGGTGGCCCTGTGGAAGCCAGCCGGGGTCCCGGGTGCCTGTGGGCGGCCCTGTGGAAGCCAGCCTGGGTCCTGGGTGCCTGCAGGCAGCCTGGGGGAAGCCAGCTGGGGTCCCAGGTGCCTGCCGGCAGCTGGAGGAGGGAAGCCTGGGTCCCGGGTGTTGGAGAAAAGCTGGTACCAGCAGCCTGGGTCCCGGGTGCCGGAAGGAAGCCAGTGCCGGCAGACAGGGGAAGAAAGACCTACTCTTGCACGAATTTTCATGCATCGGGCCTCTAGCATAGATATAAAGTGGAGGGTTTAGGGATTCTGAGTTTTTACTTATGCCATGAGTGGATAGTGCACACACTTTCAGTTTTTTTGAGGGAGATAGAGTGACAAATTCACCTTTGAACATACTGAGTTTAAGGTATTTTGGGGATATCCAAATGGAAATGTTCAGTAGGCAGTTGAACATATACATCAGCAAACTTCAGAAGAAAGACCTAGACTAGGAGTAAAGATTTAGAAGTCCATCAAATAGATAATTAAAAACAGGGAAGTAGATGAAATCACCAAGTATATAGAGTGAGAAAAAAGTCAATTGGCTTTTAAGAGATAAGCAGAGGAAAAAGTAAGGGCTTCTAATTTTTCCTTATCAGTGAAAAGAAAAGCATTTTGAAAGGACACTAATCACAACTTCTAAAATATTAGCCATGTTCCAGTGGAGATTTCAAATAGACTCAAAAGTTTTCAACCAACACCTCATTTACTCTTATGAGTTCTTCTAACCTTGTTTTTTTTGCTTTTATATCAAACTAGAGGTCTGGTGCATGAATTTGTGCACCCATGGGGTCCCTTGGCCTGGCCTCATGTTGTGGTGACCCCCAACCATAAAATTATTTTCGTTGCTACTTCATAACTGTAATTTTGCTACTGTTAATGAATCGTAATGTAAATATCTGTGTTTTCCAAAGGTCTTAGGCTCTACAGCAGCGGTTCTCAACCTGTGGGTCACCTAAGACCATCGGAAAACACCGCTATTTACATTACAATTCATAACAGTAGCAAAATTACAGTTATGAAGTAGCAATGAAAATAATTTTATGGTTGGGGGTCACCACAACATGAGGAACTGTATTAAAGGGTCATGGCATTAGAAAGGTTGAGAACCACTGTGTTATAGGATTTTTAAATTATTCTATATTCTTGTATCAATATGATTTACTCTAGGCAAATGAACTATGTCCCTATAATAAAATGCATTATTTCTAATGAAACAAAGGTTTCCCTTTTATGTCATAAAAAAACTATTAATTAATTAGCACTCTGAACATTTGGTATTATTTTTAAACCAAACATAATTTAAAATTCTGTCTTACATAAGTCATTAAGGTTATTGACATTCTAATAATGAGAAATATTTTTAATGATTTGAAATTGCTTCAAAGAAAGGGTCTAAGTAATCCTTTTCATGTTTGTATTACATTGTCCTTAGATCTGAGTTGCAACTATTATTTGTATATTCTGTCCCTGTTTGCAAACAAATGTTTTAGAACCATATTATTTTCAGTAGCTCTGATATAAAGGAATCGCATTTCTAATTATTACATTCACAGAAACAACTGTTTCCTGGCTGCCCTGAGCTGGGTTTTATCATTCACTGACACCATGATTCAATGTGCCCTTAAAGTATTTCTTCTGTTGGCTTGGTTTGTGGTCTATTTTAGATCACCATGTAGCAGCTGCCTGGATAGCCTTCTTTCATCTATTCTCAATAGCGTTATGTAGCACCCCACACATAGCTTCCAAAATGATAAATTGCCTGGACTCCTGCCTTGTCATTTAATGTTAAGTGTATCTTACAGGTGAACTAATGAAACTGCTTAAGAAATCAGATATGATCTTTAGCAGAGCCAAATCTCACTTTTATATGCAGGGTAAGGTTCTGTTTTGATCAAGTTCAGGACAAATACACTATTTCAGAAAACTGCATCATTTTTTAATGTCTAATATATCTTTTTCATTCATCAGTCCATTCATATTTTTGATTCTTGGATACAGTTACTGATCTGTATTTGGGGTAAATTTAACTGGCATATGATATATGATTTAACACACACTCAGCTCTATCAGCATATATCGTTATTATATATCAAAATGTATAGATCTGACCTTTAAAAACTAAAAAAAATTCTCAACATTGTAGTCAGCTTATCTGTCAGTCATACTGGTTTCTGCCTGGCACCATAACCAATATTGATGGGAACAGGGATTTAAAAATCTTTGCCTTAAGCTATGCTTACAAAATTGGTACAAACATCTCGAAGTGCTGAAAAGAAAGCAATAAGGTCTATCAATGTGTTACTTCAATTTACAAAACTATGCAAGATGCCACAATCATAGTTTTAATGATTATAGAACTGTGGCTTGATTTTGGTTACTACCAGTATTTAACTAATACTTATCCATTATATTTGGAATAGCATTATAAATAATTGAACAAAAAAGGTCTTGCCTTTCACTTAGTGAAATCTACAAAACTTTTTGTAAGCACTCCTAACCAAAGCAAGCTGATCCAATATGAATGTTATTACATCTTATCTGTACTTTGTTGAGGCAGACAGCACAAGCTGTCAGCAAAGAGGATAAGAAGAAAACCAAGACACTCAATCATCTACAATTATAGCTGCTTGCCCTGAATATTTGAGAGTTGATTCTATCCTTAAATGATTCCCACCTTTAGGTTAACATCAACATTATTACCAAATTGATCAATTCAGTTACTAAATGTTTCTCATTACTACCTTTCTAATAGATGAAAGCAGTCCATTAAAACATGCTGCCACAGTCATTTCATTAACTGCTTTCATAATTTGGGTGAAGAATCATAATCCAAAATTGTTACTCAAATGGTTACTTTGGGGAAAACAGACTAAAATAAACTTCTGTTTTTCCAGAGATTACAGGGTCTATTATTCTTTAATAAATAGCAGATAATCCAATCCAACTTTCCCAAATCACTTAGATTTTATGTCACTGAGGTTTTGGTATTCATTTTCATGAAAAAAAAAATGTATATAATCAGTAACAAACTGAAGTCACAAAACAAACTTTGTGGAGCAAGAGATGGCTTGACTGGTGACCCAAACAATCTTAAAAGATTATCTTTTGTGCCAAAGGTTGCAAAGAGAGCAAGCACATCTTTGACTTGTAGTGTAGGTATACACCTTGTGGTTTGACTTCAGTCTTCCTTAAATGAGGATGCTTTAAATTAGGGGGCAGGATGATTCATCTTTAATATTGACTCTTTTTATCAATTTACCTAACACTTTGGTGAACAAGATCAAACATTTATTGAGAGCTCATTATGTGCCATTTAATATGTGCCATTAAAAGCATTGATGGAGGATTATGAAAAAGTTATCTAATTCAAGGCTAATACTAAAAAAACTGTTCCGATTTAGGGGAAGAGGTAGGTGGGATTCAAAATGATGCAATGTGTGTACCCTGGCCAGTGTGGCTCAGTTGGTTGGAGTGTCGTCCCGTACACCAAGGGGTGGTGGGTTCAACTACTGGTCAGGGCACATACCCAGGTTTCGAGCTTGACTCTGGTAGGGGCATGTGCAGGAGGCAGTGGATCTCTGTTTCTCACATCAATGTCTTTTTCTCTCTCCCTCCCTTCTTCTAATATCAATTACAAAATAAGAAGTAAAATGAAGCAATGTGTAAGTCATGCATATGCAGAAAGAACTTTTTTATAATTCTGGGGAGATTTCACTGTAGTATTCATGATGTTTTAAGTAGATTGTGGTTATAGAATACCTTGGTGTAGGCTGTGAAATCATCTTCACATAAAGCACAAATTACTATTTTGTTCTTTGTATTTATTCTTTAGTATTTTCAAAGAGTAGCTGAAATGGGTTTTAATTATATTTCAGATAAATCCTCTACTTTCAACCTTTGCAAATTCTACTTTTTTATGGTATCTGTAAAAGACAATTGTGCATTTTCCATATCTTTAAGTACTGTGATTTCCTTCTTTATATATATCAGACAGGATTTTGTCATGTTTGTCTTTCATCTTCACTAAAATTTTTTAAGTGAAATAACTTATCAGAAAACATATGACAAGGGCCTGGCAATTTGAAAGTTGTGTAAAGTTAGTCCCTGTTATCCATGGTTCATGTTTCTTCTTTCTTTACCATTCCTAACTATTTGTGTTTGCTCTTGCTGTTAGGTATATTGTTTTAAGCACTCAGCTGTTGTAGTGGCTATGAAATGCCTGACAGTCCATTAAAAATAAACCAAGATAAATTACAGTTGTGACAGAGGTTCCAGTCTTTATTATTCTTGATATGGTACCATCTGTGCTTCTAATGAATTCTTCTAGACCTTTAAAATGGCCTGTCAAACAGCTCTACAGAAATTAGAGTCCCCCCACCTCCCGACCTTATGCTACTACTAGTACTAGCAAAGTCACATCTAAAATTATTCCACAAAACTCCTCATACTTTAAATTAAATACTTTATATCCATTAAAGGTAAAGAAATGAAAAGGGCTTTAGAAAAGAAAATACTTATTGAAATTATTTAGTCCACCTTCCTCTTTAAAAAATATTTTAAAAATCAAATGCATTTAATTCCCACCTTTTTACTACTGTCTTTTATTAAACAGACCAGGCAAGTATACACAAATTATCAAATGTTCCTTTTGAAATAAAAACTAAATCATGTCATTACTTTGTTCAAAACTCTCCAGTGACTTCCCATCTCACATAAGCTAAAGTCCTTACAGAGCCCTCAGGATTCACAACCGAGGCCCCTGCTTCCTCTCTGACCTCTCTGCTCGCCCTCTTCTCGTGGATCGCTCTGCTCCAGTCACATTGGTCTCCCACTGACTCCCTGACATGCCAAGCATGAGATACTTTTCTGCCAGAGAAATTAAATTAACATAGCTTGTTCCCTCATCATCTTGAGGTCTTTGCTCAAATGTCAACTAATCAGAGAGGTCTTCTTTCTGATCACCCCCTCTGAAACCACAACCTCACCATCCACCACCACCACCACCACTACCCACTAGTAGTACTTATCTCTGCCCCCTTCCCACCTTGACTTTATTCCAAAGCATTTATTACCTCTGACATACAATATATTTTATTTGTTCACTTTCTTCTTCCTCCCCTAGAATATTCTTTTGTTTTGTTTTTTCTTCTGTTTTGTTCATTACTGTTTCTAGCACCTAAACAATTCCTGGCACATATGAAGTATTGAACAAACATTCGTTTGATGACCAAAAACTGACTTAATGAATAAGGAAGCCTCTCTTTACTATGCTTTGTTCCAATATCCCGCTTTCTAGCTTTTTACTGTGATTTGTGCCATTTACCCATATAGGTAGGTACCCTGAACCTAACTGAAAGAATTCAAAAGAACTTCATTAGAACAATTAAAACCTACACTTGGCTTTAACTTACCTTAAAAATCCACTGTAATACATAAGTAGGTTGAAAATGAAAGAACAGAAAAAGATATACCATGCAAACATTAATTTTTTAAAAAGCAAGAATAACTATATTAATATCAGATAAAGTAGATTTCAAAGCAAAAAAGTTACTAGAGATAAAAAGGGACACTACACAATGATAAAAGGGTCACTCTCTCAGGAAGACATAATCCTAAATCTGTACACACCAAACAAACAAACAAAAAAACTTTTAAAAAATTAATAGAACTGAGAAGAGAAATAGGCAAATTCATACCTATCAATTGCTGAGAGTGGGGTATTGGGAACTTCAATACCCCACTATCAGCAATTATAGAACTATCAGATAGAAAATCAGGAAGGGCAAAGAAGTGAAAAAAATCTACCATCAGGATACAACTAAGATATAAAACACTCCACCAAACAACAGCACATTCTTTTCAAGAGCCCATGGAATAGTCACCATATCCTGGACCATAAGACAAATCTCAAAAATTTTTAATGGACTGAAATCATACAAAGTACATGTCCCACTATAATGGACTCAATTTAAAAATCAACAACAGACAGACAACAGGAAAATCTTCAACATTTAGAAATCAGACAACAGACTTATAAATAATCCATGTGCCAAAGAGGAAGTCTCAGGGAGTTAGGCCGAGTTAAAAAAAATAAAAACCAATCTCAAAAGGTAACATACTGTATAATTTCATCTACATAAACATTCTTGAAATGACAAAATGACAATGACTATGTCTTATAAGAAGATATCATAAGGGATTCTTGTGATAATGAATACTTCTGTCTCTTGACTGTGGTAATATTTACATGAATTTACACATGTGATAAAAAATCACAGAGCTAAATACACACATAAATGAGTGCATATTAAATTTATAAATTCCAAATAAGGCTTGTAACCTTATATCAATGTCACAGCTGTTATACTGCACTATAGTTACGCAAGATGTTGCCACTGGGGAAAATGAGTGAAGGGTTCAAGGAATTGCAGTATTTTTTTCTCATGGCTGCATTTGAGTCTACAGCTATCTAAAACTAAAAAGTTTAATTTAAAAAGCAAATATGAAATATGAAATATAAAGGTACATATTTAAAGGAATCTTAACTTCTTTCATAATAAAATCAGTATTAAGGATTCAATGAGAATTTAGCAGAGTGCCTGACACAAAGTAAACAATAAATGCTAGCAAGTCCTATCACTATTATTTGCAAAGAAGAAAACTAAAGGGACAATACTTTTCATTTAAACAGACATCACTTAAACAGGTTTTGGAAGGATTTTTAAATTGCACTGATTTATTATTTTTTTATACAAAATGAAAACATGATGATGTTTAATCCTGAGTATGATACCCAAATATTGCAGGATAGATTGGATTTTTAAAAACATTTACTAATTGTCTAAACATATTTGCCAAACATTTAGTTAAATTAACATGTTCTACTATAAAAATAACAAGTACTAACTGCATTATATGGTGGCCAACTAACATCAATTATACGAATAAACTGCCTAGGTATTACAGAATCGCAAAAGAATATTTAGAAATAATTAAGTGTTATGACAATGTTGTTCTAACCTTTTTCAGTAATAGTAAATCCTTTCTTATCTTATATATTCTTATAGAGGAAGAATAAATAAGCTCTTTGGAAAAAACTGTAACTTCAAATAAGTTTTCTGAATAGTTTAAAATATTTTAGATTGCTAGGTCATTTATCCCAGAATTTATCCAGGTCCAATCCTAATGCACAAAGCTGCTGGACAATGGAGGAGTCCTCTGGATTCTCTCCTTAACCTCCAATAAAGGCACTCTACCTTATCCAAATTCAAATGGCTCAATTGGGGGACACTCCAAAACCAATTGTTTACAATTTGTGCACTATTTAATATATAATGCATACTACAGAACTCTATCTAAATAACCTCTCTTGTACTTATTTTGTGTCAAAGTTTAAAAGACAGTTATCACCTACCCTTACAAGATAAATGTATCCTAGCCAACAATGTAAATTTACTTTTGAGGATTCCTTATTTTCAATGTTTACTTCCACACAATAAAATGAGGGAAGAGCTCTTTCAAAGTCCCACTGCTAAAAGCCTGGAAGTGTACTAATAGAGACTAATGAGTTCATGTAACTGAAAGTATAATATTTATAGCTGTGAAAGAGGGTATTTAGAGGCCAAATTTGCTAAAATTTGTTAATAAACACTTTGGTTTTTAAAATCATTTCTGACTTCTAAATATTTTAGTAGGCATTCTCCATTCTGGGTAAGCTGAGGAAGGGCTGACTTCTACAAGTGTTTCTTCCCATATCTATTGCATGAGAATTTATGAGGTGGTGCCACAAAGAATCTAAATTTTTAACAAGATTCCTGGGTGTTTAAATTTATGTACAATTAAGATCAAAATCAGCTGCTTTGTTTGTAAGTTACCACTCAATACAGAAGCAGGATGCTTTGTAATAATTTTTATTCTTGCCCAATAGGGGATCTCTTCATTTTTCTATAGCGGTAGAGCTCTGAGATTACTAAAATTCATTAAGAAGGGTGAGTACCAATACCACAGATAGTGAAAGCAGTCGGGATCTTCTGGAACATTCCTTGTTACCAATGACCCATTGAAGGCAAGGCTCTCCAAGCGAGGGCCAGGAGGGATCTGCAGGCATGATCACAGCTAAGCCTTGATGGAAGTCTTTCTGGCCAGCAATAAAGCCAACTGCGCCACCATCCAGTATTTGTGCCAACGGAGGCAAGCTGAGCCATTGGCTCCTATTAGTTGTTGTTGTCTAATTAGCTTGCATACCAAAGGAAACAATAACAATGAAGAAATTAAACAATCTCTCATCAAAGCCTAATATTTAAATTCCTTGCATCAATTCATGTAGAGTCATTTTGCCCGCCTATATACCAATTTTCTGCGTACTATTCTATCTTCTACATTGGCAAAATATAAGTAGTGTATTTGCTTTTAAGTGTTTTTAGCAAATTCAAGGAAAACTACAAAAAGAAAATATGCAGCCTGGCCAGTATGGCTCAGTGGTTGAGCACTGACCCATGAACCAAGAGGTCATTAGTTCAATTCTTGGTCAGGGCATATGCCCAGGTTGTGGGCTCAATTCCTGATCCTGTGTAGGGGGGCATGCAGGAGGCAATTGATAGATGTTTTGCTCTCAGATCGATGTTTTTCTCTCTCCCTCTCCCACCTTCTCTCTTTAAAAATAATTTTTTAAAAATCTTTCTTAAAAATGCTGCTTGTCCAAGTTTTCAGTATTAGTTGTTTTTCTGGTTCGTATGGCCAAGAGGAGACAACAAGCATTTTACTAGGTACTTGTATTTGCCTCACCAACAAGAAAAATAGATAGAGAATGAAGTCATGTACCTTTATTGTCTGGAAAAAAAACAAAACCACAGAAAAAGCAATTCCAAAATAACTTCCTGAGAGTTTCCAACACTAATCACAGCCACACACAAACTTGCTATAAGTACAATTTCTTAAAGAGTTTCTTATTAGTGAAATGAAGAGGACAGTGGTGGGAGAAAGGAGTATATGATTAGATTCTGTATTGCAGTACAACTTTATATGCCATTATAAGACTTCCAGAAAATTCTGAAGCCAAAATTATATACAACCTCAGACATTTAAAAAAAATATATTTTAATTGATTTTAGAGAAAGAGAGGAAGGGAGAGGGAGAGAAACATCAATAAGAGAGAACCATTGGTTGGCTGCCTTTTGCACTCCCCCCACTGAGGATTGAGCCCACAACCCAGGCATGTTCCCCGACCGGGAATCGAACCAACTACCTCTGGGTACACAGGACGATGCTCAACCAACTGAGCAAACCGGCCACGGCCAACCTCAGACTTTTTAAAGAAGATATCTTACATTAGTTATAACCTTTCTCTCACTTATTCAACATTCCTACTAAGATTAATTAATTTAGGAAAATTAAGGAATGGAAATACCTTAAATCTTTATCTTTTAATCTAACCAATTAAAAAAATATAAAAATCTCAGCAGCTACTCAAAGCAGTAGCCTCAAAAAGAATACTGGAATTAATACCCTTCTCTCTCTCTTTTTTTAATTACAGTTTACAAAATATAAACCTCTAAGAAGTGAAATGAGAGAGGAAATTCTTACTTTCACATTAGGGAGTTTCTAAGAACCAAAAGGCATTCATTCCCTTGCCACCTAAACATGAGTTAAGAGAAAGTATCATAGGTAAAATTTATCTGTTCTTTTCCCACCCCTCCTGGAGCCAATCTCCCTCTCTTCTAAATTTTCATAAAACTTTATTTGAAGTTGCCTAATGCTTAAACTCAGCCTGATATTTATAGTTATTCGCAGTGTGCCCATATAACTTATCCAAACCAGGACATCTTAAAGCAAAAGAGGATACTATTAATAATTATGCCAGGATGGAGGCATAAAGTAAGACATATGGGCTCCTGAGTTATTCTCATCATTCTCTCTCCTATATTAGACTTGAAGCTCAATTATATGGAGGAATTGGAAATTCATTATTATATTTCTCTCAGTAGCATATTATCTTGCATAAACTAAGCATTTAAGTCTTACTAGCTGAAAAATGAGTGAACAATAAACTCAAGAGGACTTTCACAGCTGCTTAGGGAAGCATAAGAAAATGTAACATTC
Source organism: Plecotus auritus (assembly GCF_963455305.1). Lineage (NCBI taxonomy): Eukaryota > Metazoa > Chordata > Mammalia > Chiroptera > Vespertilionidae > Plecotus > Plecotus auritus. The sequence continues at coordinate 158,963,702 of NC_137773.1, read as the reverse complement.
TCACTCCTTTGGACAAAGACTAAATTTATAAATCTACTGCTCTGGACTTAAAAATCCAAAAAAGAATAGGAATGGAAATAATTTAGGCTATCGCATTAAATACAGTTTAATGCCTCCATATAATACGAAAGGATCTAAATGTGTTAACATTCTAACAGTAAAATCTTAATACTATAGTTACCACTATAGTTGACCTCCTTATCTGCACTTTCCCTTTCCACAGTTTCAGTTACCCATGGTCAAGCATGGTTCAAAAATATTAAATGAAAAATTACAGAAAAAACAATTCAATAAATAATTCATTTTATTAAACTTAAACTTATTAAAGCATGCCCTTTTAAGTAGTGTAATGAAATTTCTTGCTGTGCCACCCAGGGCTGTTAATCAATCATCCCTTTGTGCAGCATATGCATTGTATACACAATCCCCATTTGGTCACTCAAGTAGCCATCTAGGTTATCAGATCAACTGTTACATACTGCAGTGCTTGTGTTCAAGTAACCCTTATTTTACCTAACATGTAACGGCTCCAAAGCACAAGAGTAGTAATGCTGGCAATTTAGACATGCCAAAGAGAAGATGTAAAGTGCTTTCTTCAATTGAAAAGGTAAAAGTTCTCAAGTCAATAAGGAAATTAAAAAATAATAGGCTGAGGTTACTAAGATCTACAATAAGAACAAATCTACCCATGAGATTGCGGAGAAGGGAAAGAAATTAGTGCTAGTTTTGCTGTCCCATCTCAAACTACAAAAGTTACAGCCACAGTGTGAGACAAGTGCTTAGTTTAGCAAAGACATTAAATTCATGGCTGAAAGACATGACAGAAAACATGTTTCAACTGACAGCAATGTGTTACACCAGAAGTATTGAGTCTATGTGAAGACATCAGCAAAGGATTCCCTGAAATGAGTAACCACAATCACATAACTTTTATTGCCCTAATAGAGGCCCGGTGCACAAAATTCGTGTGTGTGTGTGTGGGGGGGGGGGGTGTCCCTCAGCCCAGCCTGCGCACTCTCCAATCTGGGACATCCCTCTCACAATCCAGGACTGCTGGCTCCCAACCGCTCACCTGCCTACCTGATTGCCCCTAACTGTTTCTGCCTGCCAGCTGGATCACCCCCTAACCACTCCCCTGCCAGCCTGATCGACGCCTAACTGCTCCCCCGCCGGCCCGATTGCCCTTAACTGCCCTCCCCTGCCAGCCTAGTCACCCCTAATTGCCCTTCCCTGCTGGTCTGGTCACCCCTAACTGTCCTCCCTTGCCAGCCTGGTCACCCTTAACTGTCCTCCCTTGCCAGCCTGGTCACCCCTAACTGCCCTCCCCTGCAGGCCTGGTTGCCCCTAACTGACCTCCCCTGCAGGCCCAGTCACCCCTAACTTCTCTTCCTTGACAGTCTGGTCGCCCCTAACTGCCTTCCCCTGCTGGCCTGGTCACCCTTAACTGTCCTCCCTTGCCAGCCTGGTCACCCCTAACTGCCCTCCCTTGCAGGCCTGGGTCCCCCCACAACTGTCCTCCCCTGCTGGCCATCTTGTGGCGGCCATCTTGTGTTGGAATGACAGTCAATCTGCATATTACCCTTTTATTAGATAGGATTCTTATTTATTTGCTAGAGGCCCAGTGCATGAATTCGTGCATGGGTGGGGTCTGGCCTGCCCAGGCCCAATCAGGGCAGATTGGGGCCAGGCCTGTCAGGAGAAGGAGACGGCAGGAGGTTGGCTGGCTGGGGGGAGGGGCCACGGGAGATTGGCCAGCAGACCCCGCCCCCAATTGGGGTATGGGGGCCGATTGGGGGTAGGGCTGGCCATGGGGAGGGGCTGTGGGCTGGTGGGCCCCACCCCCGAATGGGATAGGGGGTGATAGAGGGCAGAGCTGGATGGGGGGAGGGGCCACAGGACAATCGGGGTGGTGGGGGTTGATCACGGGTGGGGCAGGCCATGGGGAGGAGTTGTGGGTGGTGGGCTGGCCATCCCCACCCTCAAATGGGGTGGGGGTGCCAATCAGGGGCCAACAGCCTAGGGAATGGGCCATGGGTGGTTGGCCTGCTGGGGGGGCCGATCAGGGATGGAGCTGGCTGGGGGGAGGGGCTGGGAAGGGGGGTTGGCCGGCTGCCCCGCCCTCGTTCAGGCTGGTTCACTGGCTGCAGTGGGCATCATAGCGACCAGTCATTACGGCGTTATGGTGACTGGCATTTTTTTAAAATAGATTTTTATTGATTTCAGAGATGAAGGGAAAGGGAGATAAAAACATCAACAATGAAAATCATCAATTGGCTGCCTCCTGCATGTCCCCTACTAGAGATCTAGCCCGCAACCTGGGCATGTGCCCTTGACCGGAATCAAGCCGGGACACTTCAGTCTGCAGGCTGATGTTCTATCCACTGAGCCAAGCTGGCTAGGGCTGGTTGCTGGCTTTTTATATACATAGATTAATTATTGTATTATTTATTATTGTTAACCTACTTTGCCCACTCCTATATAGGGTTTTGTACTATTCTCAGTTTCAGGTATCCACTGGGGGTCTTGGAATGTAGTCCCTGAGGGTAAGAGGGGACTACAAATATATATTCAAGGAAGAGTTTCTGAAAGTATGGTATATTCCTGGCAGCTGAATAACGGGGAGAATTTATGTCCCTCTTCCAGCCCAGTTATCAGATTGGTATGGAAACTGTGGAAAAAGTATACAAATTGAATATTTTTATTTGCTTTTCCTATATTGTTTCATTTCATATTTCATTTCATATTATTTACTACATGTAAAACACGTTATTATTAAATGTAAATCCTTGCCCCAAAGAAAATAAAATAAAAGAGCTCTATTCTGGCTTCTTCACTTAACAAGTAAAAATACTCTAATATTTGTATTCTTAATGAACAAAATGAATGTGTGCTTGGAAGACTCAAAACTGCTCAAGTCTGCTTTATACTAAATAAGGACCTATCCTGTCCTGCGTCCCATTAACTTTGTATCAGCAGATCTAGTTTTCATTAGGGACTAGTCCAGATTGGTGGCAGAAGCAATTTGTGTTGTTTAAATATTGATAGTCTCATTTCAGTTCTACCTTGGTTTGTTGAACAGATATAAAACCAAAGTGTTTATCATATGTGCCACTTCCTGTAATTCCAAAACACTTAGTTTTCAATTTCTTTTTAATCTACCATTAATTTCTTAAGGTCCATCTAAAAATAGTAACTAATATGATCATACCATCACTTAAACAAAATAATAAAAACCTATAACAAAAGTCTAATGCTAGAAAAATGAACAAAGGTTTCACAGTAATATTCTTAGAGACTACCAAAGAAAATGAAATGGGTAAGATAATGAATGGCTATGATTTTATACTCTCAAAAGGAAAGGAAACATTAAATATTATCTTCTATGATGGTTTTAAGTGAAGTTCTCAAAGTGCAGCACACAGACTTCTGAACATCCCAGAGGTCCTTTCAGAAGGTCAATGAAGTCAAAATTATTTTCCTAATAATATTAAGACCTCAATTGCCTTTTTCAATGTGTTGTCATTTATACTGAGGATGTAAAAACACATCATAGGTAAAAACTGCTGATGCCTTGTCGTGAATTAACGCAATGGCAACAAACTGTACTATCCACAGTTAAAACAAGTCAGCTTTTCATTTGTTCTTGATAAAGCAGTAAATATTATTAGTAGCATTAAATATAGACCCTTGGACATACATAAAGCATTTCCACTGCATACCTAAATATGATGGCTGTATTGAAGCAAAAACACTTGTGTATCTATTAGAGTTGCAAGCTGAATTAGCTGCTTTTTACATGAAATGCATTTTTCTTTTAAAAGAATGACTATGCTTATTCAGTCTTAGGTATATAGCAGGTATTTTCTAAAAATAGTGACTGAATAAGCCTGTCATGTCAAGAAAAACAATTCAAAGTATTTGTTGTCAATGATAAAATTTGACCTTTAACCCTTTCCAAAATCAGAATTTTGGAAAAGTTATGTCTACCACCAATATTTAAAAAAGCTTTTTTTTTATGAGATCAGTGATGATATTAAAGGATATTTTTTGATATTGCATAATGTAATATATAAACATTTGAAAGGTTTGTGTAACTCAGAGAGAGCTGATAATTTCCAAATGACCAACATTTAATGTTACAATAATGCATGGATAAAGATTTATTCAAAGTACAAGAAAAAAAAATAGAAGTTAAATGCACACACACAAAAATCCCAATGAATAAGTGAAAGAATGCATGCATGCAAAGTATAAGATATAGCAGTGGACTTTAATGCAACAAAATATGAAGAGTTCATTGATACATTTTCAGATCCACACTGCCATTAACTTATAAAGAGTACTACTTGTCACATTTTGGTGTATTATCAAAGAAAAATGTCCATAATTACCTGAAAAAGCTATTAAAACATTCTCCCTTTTCCAACTGCATATATGTGTGAGGATTTTCTTCACATATATCATAATAGACTACAGAAACAGATTCAGCTGTGGTCTAGTAAGTCAGACACTAAAGACATTTGCAAAAATGTAAAACAATGCCACTTCAAAAGGATTTTTCAGAATATATTTAAACTAATATATATTTTTCATAACATTAATGTTGACAAAGAATGGTTTACTGTTGCCATTTTAAAAAATTAATAACTAAGCATATTTTAAATTGGGTTTAATTTTCAACATAGCAAATATTGGTGGATATAATCCAATAAATATTTACGAGTGTAAAAATCCTGAATTCAAAAGGCTTGAGAACTGCTGATTTAATATTGTAGCATAATATAGTCGTTTTGACTGTCAAGAATTAAAAGATTTCTATGTTAAAGTTAATTACAATACCTTTATTTGAAAATATTTACTCTCTTTTACTACAATTTCAGTATGCTTATATCTTTGAGCTGCCAAGGTCAGTTTTTCTTATACAAAGTAAACAGTGAAATCAAACACACACTACACTGAATATAAAATGCCAATTCTTCTACGGAGGATAGTAGTTAATTGTTGAAGAACAGAAATGAAATTATCCAATAGTTAAGGAATAAGATAAGAAGACCCCTTTAGAGAAGGTGTGCTAATAAACCCAGTGCCTTGGCTAGAATCCAGCTCAGATAATTACATTCTATAGAGGGAATTCAGGTAAGACTAAAAACATAATTACATTGGTTGGGATCTGGCCGGGATAATAGGGTTAACAGTCTAATTCCTATGAGGAGAGCCATGGGATTTTTAATGGCCAAGAGTGGTCAGAATCTAATTATTGTACCTCAACAGACTTGAGTGAAGCTACTGAACAACTTCTAGTTCTTGTAATAACTTGTTGTGACCTGCTTCAATAACTTTATCTTTGTTTCATTCTAAGTACCAGGGGTATGAGAAATACAATAATTCTGTAGATTTAAAGTGCTACAGTATCATTGAAAAGGCATCACCTCACATTCATGAAGAACCTGTGCCTACTATCTAGATTTCACTTAAAGGCTTCCTTATTACCTTATTACCTAATATTTCTCCATTGAAAAGAAACAGTATTGTATTATTTCTGAAATTGAATTAAACGTGAAAATTTATACCTAATAAAAAAAAATTGCACACATATTTGATGTTTCTAAATAAAAGTGTGTGTGTGTGTGTGTGTATGTGTGTGTGTTAATGTGTTGGTTCTAAAATCAAGGAGCAAAACTGGCTAGGACAGTTGTAATACTCTAGAATGAGCAGGCAAACTATGGCTCACAAGCCAAACAAAACCTGCAGCCTGTTTTTGGTAAGGTTTTATTGGAATACAGCCACACTCTTTCGTTTAGTTTATGGCTGCTTTCACACTACCTCAGCCAAGCTACATAGAAAGTTAGGTGCGAAGTCTAGTTTTTGGCTCTGCTATTAACTAGAATGATCAAGGGCAAGTCACAAATGTTCTATCATTTACAAATAAAATGCAAATGACTAGCTGATCTCTAAAATACTTTGCAGCTCTAAAAGTATCTGAGAGTTTAAGTGATAAGGCATGTGGCACGCACTAGGTGTAATAGAAATTCAAAGAAAGCAGTCATATGAGCTAGGCCAGGGGTGGGCAAACTTTTTGACTCGAGGGCCACAATGGGTTCTTAAACTGGACCGGAGGGCCGGAACAAAAGCATGGATGGAGTGTTTGTGTGAACTAATATAAATTCAAAGTAAACATCATTACATAAAAGGGTACGGTCTTTTTTTTTTTAGTTTTATTCATTTCAAACATTTTAACAAGAATGTAAACACTAATTATTATAATTTGAAACTTCAAAAAATGGAGGAATCATAGCACAATAACATACCTTATATTGAAGATGGCAAAGGCAAAATAAAATTGCCTAATAAAGGAAAGGTACAAAAGCCTTTCAAATTAAACTTAAATATAATAAAATAATTTAAAACTAAAACAAATAGAAAAGAACAAAATGTGTAAACAGTAAATTAAACATTTTCTTTAGTGCAACTTCCAAATTATGCCCGGGACGTAGATATAGATGGCAATGTAGACTGGGTTGAAAGGTTTTTGGTCTTTAAAACATGAACTTCAGTGGGAACAGTGTTGTTGGTCTCCTTTTTAGCTAATGCTCTGATACTGTGCTCTCCAGGGGCGTGTCTCCCTACATCACCAGGATCCGCGGGCATTACAAGGAGCCTCTGGAAGATTGAGAGGTTGTTCCTTCTACTGAATGGGCGGATATAAATCCGCCCACTCAGAAGAAGGAGCTGAGGCCGTGTTTCCCGATGTTGCCATGTTAACACTGCTGCTGGTGAAGGAGCCGGGGGAAGGGGGGGGAGAGCAAGAGAACCCTCTGCTCTTTTGGCTCCGCGGGCCGGATAGAACAGCCGAATGGGCCGGATCCGGCCCGCGGGCCGTAGTTTGCCCACGGCTGAAGGCTCACCAGGGAAGACCCCTGAAGGCAGAAATGGAGCTGTTAAGGATGTGTGGGATTTTTGCTAGAGGAGTAAAAGACAAAGATATTTCAGTGGTGGGAAAATAACAAGAAATAAACACAGGAGACCATAGTAATTTGTAATAAAACATCTTCCCAACTTCGAGTAATAACTATTTCATAGTAGGAAATTATGGCTGGGTAGGGTAAAGGTGAGGTTATGTACAGTCTCTGAAAATCTGAAAAAGAAACACTTAGCAGGCTCCTCATCAGAACCACTGGGGTTTTCCAGAAGTGAAGTAATCAGAGTTGTGTTTACATAGACTAGAAATAACTGGAAGGGACATCATGGACTAGGACAGCCATGGGCAAACTACGGCCTGCGGGCTGGATCCGGCTGTTCTATCCGGTTCTCTTGCTCTCCCCTCTGCTCCTTTACTTTGAATTTATATTAGTTCACACAAACACTCCATCCATGCTTTTGTTCCGGCCCTCCGGTCCAGTTTAAGAACCCATTGTGGCCCTCGAGTCAAAAAGTTTGCCCACCTCTGGACTAGGACATAGATACAGTAGTCATGCTTATAAGCTAGAGAGCAAATTTGGCTGTCAGTCCTCAAGAAATCCTGCAACCTTGAGTCAGCAACTTTTCACAAGTCTGAATTATCAGGAAAATAATCAAAGTCAAACTGAGAAAGGAACCAGACTGGGAAGAAAGAGGAGTTCAATTTGAGACATGCTAATTTTAAGCTGGTAAAAAAAAGAAAAACTAAGTAGTGAAATGTTCCAGAATTGTTCGGAAATATAACATGAGAACTACTGTGTAAGGTCAGAAAATAAAGAGATGCAGAATTTTAGAACTGGAAAGGCCCCTGAGCTGAGTAGGCCCCAACTATCACTTTGAGGTAGATAAGTACTTGCCTCCAATTCAAAGATCGGCCAACTGATGGCCAAAGAATTGTGACTCCCATCACCAGCTAAAACTTTCTTGCAAGGGATCCAGAATTTAGTTTTATACCTTTTATTTAGAAATACTTGAAGCTATGAGAATATAGAAGCTCTCCAAGATTCAGAGCAGAGGTTTATAGTCATGTTTATTTGAACTGTAGTGTTTTAAAAAATAAAGGAAAGAAATAATCAGCTTCCAACAGTTGTGGCAGAATGAGTGGCTTGAGAAACATTTACTCCCATTATTCCTATCAACCTTTCTTCCATGGTACCCCCAAACAATACATATATATTTAAATTACAAAATATGCACTTTCTTTTTTTAAATATATTTTTATTGATTTGAGAGGGGGGGGAGGGAGGGAGGGAGGGAGAGAGAGGGAGAGAGAGGGAGAGAGAGCGAGAGAGAGAGAAACATCAATGATGAGAGAGAATCATTGATTGGCTGCCTCCCACACACCCCCACTGGGGACCGAGCCACAACCCGGGCATGTGCCCTTGACCGGAATCGAACCTGGGATCCTTCAGTCCCCAGGCTGACACTCTATCCACTGAGCCAAACCAGCTAGAGCACAAAATGTGCACTTTCTATGAAAATACAGCTTTAAGGCAATCCCTAGAACCACCCTTACGGTAGTACAAGTAGTGCATATAATAATGTAGACAATACACCCAATGGCTGTCAGTGTACAATCTACATAAATCCCTTTCCAACCACAGTATTGAGCCAACCCCCTCTCATTTGGGTATTCCCAAACTTTGACTATCAACACTCAATATCTGGAATATTTCACATAAAAATTAGACTTCCCATACTTCTCTTAATTAGAAGACCTGACTACAATAAACTTTTTCCCCATATGAAAGTAAGCTGGAGGCCAACAGTGAGTTCCCTTTGGACAGGGATCTGCTTTCTGATTACTTGTGTCCCTACTTGGCCCACTCATTCCTTCACATCACTTACAAGCCTCTTTAAGAGACCTGCAACCCTAAACCAGACAGAAGCAGAGGATTAAGTCCTCTGCTCTACACAATAGTTTGAAAAGAAAGCAGCAAAGGGACCAAGGAAGAAGCGTAAGAGCAAAGCTGAGTAACTGCAGAAATCAAGGAAGGGGATAATGTCAGTGAGCAAAGGGGGACACTAGAATTTAGCAAGGAGGTGGTTACTGACAGCCTTTGAGAGCACATTTGTAGAATCCATTCAAGAGTGGATGGATTTTATTAAAAGGCTCTACAGGAAGGGAAAATGTCAATTACAACAAAAGAGAAATAGATATTATATCTAAATAGACTTATGAGATCATTTTTAAACTGAAGATATGTACACATATTTGAATGGAAAGAAGTAAGAAGAGGAAGTTGGGAGAAGTGGTTTTAGACTCAGTCTCAGGCAGATGGAAATGATAAAGTTTCTGTAGTCAGCAGAGTGATTGGCTTTAGAAAGTAATTTTTTAGACTGAGACAATAATTACCTGCCTCACAGCAAATAAGAATATATCTTTAAAGCAAATACTGATAAAACATAAAATGCAACATATTGCCTAAATTTTGAACTTTATGCATAGATTGTAAAGAGAAATGAAAATCAAATAGATCAGTTCTTATCTGTCCATTTCTGGTAGAGTAACTAAAATCATAAGGAAGGTAGATGATAATGCCATGCCTATTGGAAATCAAAATTTCTCATCAAAAAACCTATGTCAAATAATCTACTCCTATAAAACTAGTTAACCCAGCCGTGGGCAAACTACGGCCCGCAGGCCGGATCTGGCCCGTTCGGCTGTTCTATCCGGCCCGCGGAGCCGAAAGAGCGGAGGGTTCTCTTGCTCTCCCCTCCGCTCCTTTACTTTGAATTTATATTAGTTCACACAAACACTCCATCCATGCTTTTGTTCTGGCCCTCCGGTCCAGTTTAAGAACCCATTGTGGCCCTCGAGTCAAAAAGTTTGCCCAACCCTGATCCGCATAGACATATTACATTAGGAAAAAGCATGTACCATGACTAACCATGTTTCCATTCTACCCTGGTATATTAACTTTCACTATTCCCATTCCAAATTATTTTAAAGCAAATTCCAGATACATACTGAAATATTTACAGATGAAATTATACCTTATCTTTTTTAAAAATATACATATATTTCTTTATTGATTGCAGAGAGGAAGGAAGAGGGAGAGAGAGACAGAAACATCAATGATCAGAGAAAATCACTGTTCGGCTGCCTCCTGCAAGCTCCCTACTGGGGACTGAGCCTGCAACCTGGGCATGTGCTCTTGGCCAGAATCAAACCTGGAGCCATTCAGTCCGCAGGCCAACACTCTATTCACTGAGCCAAACTGGCTAGGGCTATACCTTATCTTTAAAAGATAAATACTCCCGCTATTAAACATAACCAAAATATCATTCCCTTTCTTATACACATATACACAAATAAATAATTCCTTAATATTATCAAATATCCAGTCAATTCAAACAAAGACTCTTTACTGAAGCATTGGGGAAAAATAAAATTGCCTTACACTATTTTAGAAAAATCTCAATAAACTCTTCAAATACTTTATGAGCACAAATAAGGACAATAAGAGATTATTTGCATTTTTAAATCATATATAATTCATTAAAATTAAATATTGTTACTTCTCTTTAATGTAAACATGTGGTCTGTTTCTTTGAATAAAATAAATATTATGCTTACCCCAATTCTAATTCCCTCAACATGACCAAGTCTAGAATAGCCATTATGACAGATGGCTCTTTAAAAAACAAATAACGAGTAAACCAGATAAACCAAATTTTAAACAAATTTAGTGTTTAGATTTTTTTTTTCCTTACAGGGGATTGAAATTAAAGTGTTAATTCAGACTACCTAAATTATAATCAACTAATTACAAAATGGGTTTATCCCTAACACCGCTCTAAGTAGAAAAAGCCCTAAATTGGAAAAAAAACCAAACAAACCCTTCTTATCTGTGTTTTTAAGGTTTCAAATTGCAAAGACAGCTAAGGCAGTGATTTCCAAACTTTTATTAGAAGTGCATCAGAATCACCAGGAGGGCTTGTTAAAATAGTTTGCTGGTCCCACTGCCAGAGGTTGTTTCGGTGGGTGTGGGGATAGAGGACGATAATTTGCACTTCTAACAGGTTCTTCTGTAACACTTAATGCTCCTGGTTTGAAGATCGCACTTTGAGAACAACTGGTGTTAAGTTTTCAAAATCTTGCAAATTTATAAGATTTGACATTTGCTTTAAGCTCTACACAACACAGGGGAAAGAACGTGAGTTTTGGAATAAGAAGAGATAATAATTCAAGTCTCAGCTCTCCTCCCTTTCTAGTTACAAATTTTGAGAGCAAGGGACACCACTTTTCAAAGCCCGAGTTTCATCTGCAAAGTTACTAATTAAAGTTACAACTTATCTAGGAAGAAAAAAAACTTTTTACTAGGCACCTATTAATCTGCACTCAGGGGTGGGCATAGGAGGGTGGCATATTAACTTCTCTTTGGACAAGAGTTTTAGAAACAAAAATCAGCCAGCTCTAGCTATCCAGAACAGTGTGAGGTCTATCACTGGACTTACTGGCCTTTACCATTCAATCTGATAAAACATGAATTTTAGCTCTCTCCAAGTTCTGCCTATTCTGATATAGTCATGTCACTATTTTACAGCTCCAAATCTCATCAACCTGAGCTTTTCTCTACAAATTAACCTGGTTCATTACCAAATTAAATCACTGTTGCATTTTTAAAATCAAGGCTTCTATAAATGACTATATAAAACTTTCGAATAACAAGCTGAACCCAGCCAATTTCATATTTTCTATTTCTGACAATATAATGACTATACTTTTTAATTTCACTTTAATTTTTAAACCATTTTTGTTGGCTTATAAAAATAGATTTTTATTCCAAAAGAGGATAAAACTCTAAATTTCACCCTGCAAAATACAAGGCTTGGGGTAGTCAAATACAGTATTACTGTGAAACATACAAAGCAAATTTTATTTACAACTTAAAGTGAACTCAAACTTGAGTTATTATCTCCTAAAAAGCCTTATAAATGTATCAGCTATTAACATGAGAATTTTATGTGTGTTTTGCTTATATTAAAATCATAATCTGGTGGGAGAACAGCAAAGAAAATTGTTCACAATAGGCTAGAAACTGATACAAATTACATTAGAAGGTAAGCCTGTGTCATTAGAGTAATGGTTACACTTAATTCATTGCAAAGAACATTCATCCACTGCCAACTACACACAGATGACAGAAGGACCTGCATGAAAGCTCACAAAATGCAATGTAATAAAAAATTTCTCAGGGACTCTAATAGTGATCCTTTTTTTCTTTTTTTCATTCACTGCAATGCAGTCATTTGTATAGGACAGTAGAAATTAAATACAGCATAGAGGAAAGGGCTGGGTTTTAGAATAAGAGAGAGATAGGTTCAAGTCTCAGCTACTTATAAAGCTTTGAGAGCAAGTGACCAAATTCCAAAACCTGAGCTTCATCTGCAAAATTTAGATAATTCCCCCAATCTTTCAGGATCATTTTGAAGTCTGACTTAAAATAACACCCAAAGTATCTTGGCACAAAGAAAGTATTCAATAAAGGGCAATTGACTAAGAGCCCATCAGTGTAATCCCCGTTCACTCATGAGTAACTGATTCTTCAAGATTTGGGTCAAGCAAGCCATTTACTCAAGCCACAGTCAATTAGAATAGGACTCCATACCCTGGAGTATGGAGTCCTAATCAAAGGCAACCCACTAAAGGTTGAACACAGGAGAAACCGGAATCTCAGTGATAGCTGGTGTGAGAATTCTGGTCATCTTAGATTTGATGGTGACTGACCGACCTGACCCTCTATGGAAATTCTGAATGTGAAACAAGAGAGAAAAAGTAACATGAGTGGATAAAAGCAGACTGAGTAAAAACAGGAAAGGAAGGTAAGAAGTAGACACAGAAGTTGAGCCTCTAGTATTCATTCCTTTACTCAACAAATGTTTACTGAGCCTAGGCAGTGTGTTACACACCAAGCAATGAATTAGCATAATTATGGCAAGTGCCACTACAAGAAGGCACCACTCAGACAACTGGGTCATCAGGGCTGCTATTAGGTCAAATAGGCTTTCCAAATGAATAGTAACCTCAACACGTGCCAACTGCCAATGACAGCTGGGGGGAAAGTGCAAAATGTGAAACAAATAGGATCAAAGAGAATGTATGCCCATATCTAGTCCCATCCATAATCTCTGGAAACTTCCTAGTTAAAAGCAGTATTAATGTTTTCCTGATCCTTATCAGCTCTTCACCGTAGAGGAAAAGGGGACTGTAGTATATGCACAGCATTTATATTTCCCAAATATTAGAGCTATAAAAATTCTCACCTTTAACAAATTATACTTACTGATGCAAATTAGAGGACTAATAAAAACACCTCCCAAAATTGTTTTAATAAAAACACCTCCGAAAACTGTTTAAGGGACTTAATCATAGGGACTGATGACCTTGACAAAATTTTAAAATAGGGTACATGCTACAAGCCCCATCCTCTCCCATTGTGATCTCTTCTCTATCAAAGACTCCTAAGAAAAGAATTTGGTATCAGTCACTTGAATCTTAACGTGCTAATAAGTCAAACATTTCATATTTTCATGCTTATTTGCAGCCTTCTAATCCTATATAATAAAAGGGTAATATGCAAATTGACCCTAATGGCAGAATGACCGGGAATGATTGGTCACTATGATGTGTACTGACCACCACCAGGGGACAGACGTTCAACGCAGGAGCTGACCCCTGGTGGTCAGTGCGCTCCCACACGGGGAGCTCCACTCAGTCACAAGCCAGGCTGCTGGCTACGAGCGCCGCGGTGGTGGCGGGAGCCTCTCCCACCTCCTCGGCAATACTAAGAATGTCTGACTGATGGCTTATAGGCCCACTCCACCCTAAGCCATCAGTTGGACAACCCCTGAGGGCTCCCAGGCTGCCAGAGGGATGTCTGACTGCCAGTTTAGGCCCAATTCCCTGGGGAGCAAGCCTAAGCCGGCAGGTCGACATCCCCCGAGGGGTCTTGGGCTGCCAGAAGGATGTCTGACTGCCAGCTTAGGCCCGATACCCTGGGGAGGAGGCCTAAGCCAGCAGGTGGACATCCCCTGAGGGGTCCTAGGCTGCAAGAAGTTGCAGGCCAGGCTGAGGGACTCCCGCGAGTGCATGAATTTTTGTGCACTGGGCCTCTAGTAGGTGAATAAAACGCAGTCAACCATTAATTAGTTTTAAGCATCAGCGAATGAATGATGATAGAGGTGTTGAAGAGATAGTGTAAGTAAGAATTTCCTGAACTCAAACCACAACTACTGAACGGAATCTGTCAATTTATTATCAGAAAATGAAAGAATTGTACAATTACTAAAAATGACAGTAAAAACTTACACAATGACTCATGTGCATGATCAGTAAAGCATATGTAAATTCTAATTTACATTCAATTAGACAATTAAATTCTTACAAAGTGACAATTTAGTATACTGAATGATTTATCACTACATGATCCCCCCAAGTCACAAAATGAACATGTTAATATCAGTTTAAATAAACCCTCAAGAAGTCATAAATCATATGTAATACTGCTATGTCTGGTTCTATACTGCTAGGGCTTAGCAATTTAGGTTTTAACAGTATATTTATGCAAAATTTATTGCTGACTTCTACCACAAATCAATTCTTTTTATTCTTAGTAAGTTTCAGATTTCATAAATTAATATTGATCATTTGATTACTGCTTATAATTTAGTATAGTTAAACAATTGTTCAATATTTTTTGAAAGCTACATCTAGGAAGCATGCATTTAATTCAATACAGCAAATGTTTCTGGGTACCTACAACATGTCTTAGACACATTATACACTAAAATAAACCTACAGTGACAGCTACTTAGACATGTTTATTATAAGCTTCATTTTACTGGCACTAAAACTCCTCAAAACAACTCCTCTTGGACCTAAAATATTTTTATTTATTCTCATTTGCAAGATTATAGTTAAGGTTAAGTATGAGTAAGTTATCTAATTTCATATTTTCAGGGACTTATCAAACCTTCAAAATTGAATTACCCTGTATAATAAAAGCCTAATATGCTAAGTTTCCGGTCATCCAGTTGTCGGTTCAACCAATCAAAGCGTAATATGCTAATGATATGCTAAGGCCACTCAACCGCTCGCTATGACATGCACTGACGAGCAGGGGGAAGACAGTCGACCTGGTCAACCAGTTGCTATGATGTACACTGACCACCAGGGGGTACACAGTCGACAGGTCGACCAGTTGCTATGACATGCACTTACCACATGGGGGCAGACACTCTGACCAGTAGGTTAGGTTGCTGCTGGGGTCTGGCTGATCGGGACTCAGCGAGACAGGCTGGACACGCCCTGGAGCCCTCCCGTGGTCTCTCCCCAGCTGGCCAACCTCTGTGTTCCTCCCTGGTCCTGATCGTGCACCAGTGGGGTCCCTCGGCCTGGCCTGCAGAGGGATCTCGGCAATCTGGGACCCCTCGGGGAATGTTAGAGAGCCAGTTTCGGCCCAATCCCACACAATGCAGGAACTGCCCCCTGGTGGTCAGTGCGCTCCCACAGTGGGAGCACCACTCAGCCAGAAGCCAGGCTCACACCTGGCGAGTGCAGTGGCAGTGGCGGGAGCCTCTTCCTATGGGGAGCAGGCCTAAGCCAGCAGTCGGACATCCTCTGAGGGCTCCCGGACTGCAAGAGGGCACAGGCTGGGCTGAGGGACACCCCTCCCCGAGTGCACAAATTTCATGCACTGGGCCTCTAGTCTTACAATAAAGGGGCTACTGTATTGTGAAAGGACAAAAATTGCTTCTTTTTCCTAAATTAAATATATTTCATTTTCTAGATTCAAACTAGTCATGACACTGTACTAATTAAGTTAGAAATATTAAGCAATGTGCGAAATTTAATATATATTATTTCTCACACATGCATATAACATGATTATGTATAAATATACAAGGCATATAAGCACATTTTAATGCATGTTTATTTGGAAAATTGCTCTCTGAAATGCAGTTACTCTTTTCCGAGAGGGTGAAAATTGTTCCTTATAATTTGCATACCTTTCCACTCATTTATCAGCTATTTTGTCACCTTAATTCCAAATGATAACATCTGACTGGATAATACTTAAATATTCACTTTAAGTTTTATTAGTTCAATAGCTTAAGAACACTGACTAAAATCTGGGAACCACACCTACTGGAACAGAAAATTCTGTGCATACACTTTATGCAACACAGAAAATCAGGCTGTTTTTGTCATGCCTATTTCTCAAGAGTAGTTGAAAATGAGTTCTCAAAGCTTAAGGAACGACTGTTAAACTAATCAGGGCTTCTCAGGACATCAAAATAGTTCTTTGAGGCCAAGATCTTTGCCATTTTGGTAAGAACCATAGAGCTCTCAATGGCCTGCACACAGTAGTCACTCACTAAATACTACCTCGTATATTGATCTAATTAACCTCTAAGGCCCAGCCTATAGTTAATAATAGAATCAGAAGTAAGCACAACCCCTTAGTTTAGAGAACAAGGCTTAAGATCTTCAATACCCTCATATTACACATTATGTATGTACGGATGGGAAAGCTGGATAGTGAAGAAGGCTGATGGGAAAAACTGACTCATTTGAAATATGGTGTTGAAGGAGAGCTCCATGGATACCCTGAAATTCCAGAACGATGAAGAAATGGGTCCTAGAGCAAACAAAGCCTGAAACATCGCTGAAGGCAAAAATACCAAAACAAGCTATCCTACTTCAGGCACATCAGGAAAAGGTAGGGTTCTTTGGAAAAGTCATTGCGGGAAGAAGAAGACCAAATATGAGATGGACTGACTCCACAAAAGAAGCCACAGGAGCTGAGCAGGGCTGCCGAGGACAGGTCATAGTGCACATTCATTCAAGTTGCCAGGAGTCAGAGCCCACTCAATGGCATGGGATAACACATTTTTAAAAAGCAAGGAGGAAAAATAATCACTTTTATAATGACTAATTTCTTAGAGAAATAGCTACATCGATCTTAGGAAAAGTAAATGGTAGTCTTGGTTATAGTTTTTAGATGGGTTAGTTTATTAAGTTTATACAGTAAACATAATGTATAGATACAAATGTTAATCTTTAAAGCTTGCAGGAAATTATAACTACCTGAAATCTACACCATCAATTATCAAATGAAAATCTTATCAACACGTCTAGCCTCTGAAAGTTGCCAATCTCTGAAAATATAAGTCAGCATGGATTTGAGAAGGCTGCTGTGTGAATATAATACTTTTATACATGTTGCTGTGAAATAATGAGCACTTTTGATATATTTTTTTAGTTTGGTATTTAATACAGCTTATTAAAAAACTAAATTTATCCCCCCTGTATTACTATTCTGGTGTATAGCTGCCAACCATAGTTAAATCTGATTAGGCCTCATGCTGAGTTAATCAATCTGATAATGTCAGACATTATTAAGAAAGCATACATGATACGGTCACAATGTCTACTATCAAAAGCATGTACACCAAAACTTTTGTTTTTCTGGAACACTGCCATGGCTTACATTGGTTCAGTTTGGCTTACACTGGTTCAGTTTTATTTTGTTTTGTTTTAAAGAATACAAGAAAAAGAAGACCTCTATCTCTTTCTTAGGCAGAAATTATAGAATAAAATAAAAATTAGGTAGGAGGTAGGTAACTTCTTGAAAAAGCTGTCTAAAAAAATGAATAATTGAGAATCATGGAGCCTCTTTACTAACCAACTAATGCACATATCATAGCTGTCTTACTTTCATTGGCATCACAAGGCAGAAAGAGATAGAAATTATAGACCAATATAAAATCAAAATTAGTTTACCTCTACTTTTCTCCTTTATACAGTATCTTTTCAATCTACAAGCTCTCAGTTTTTCTGTAAGTCCCTTAGGTGACATCCTCTCTGATGTGGTCTGTGGAGGTCAGATGGGATGGAGGCAAACAGTAGGATGAACAAAAAGCAGCTCAAATTCAGATTTTTAATGAATCTGGATCCGCTGGGCAACATAGTCTGCTTCAAATACAGGCATGCTTCATTTGTACTTTGCATTATTGTGCTTCGTAGATATGGCGTGTTTTACACATTGAGGGTTTGTGGCCACCCTGTATCAAGCATGTCTATCTGCACTATCTTTCCAGCAGCATTTGTTATGGTGATCTGATGATCAGTGATCTTTGATGTTACTATTACAATCATACCCCTATAAGACTTATTCAGTAAATATTGTGTGTTCTGACTACCCCCCCAACTTACCATTCCCCACCTTTCTTCCTTTCTCTGGGCCTGTTCCTGCCGGGGCTGACCAGCAGACCCTGAGCAACAGATGAATGAGTACTCTGACACAACATTTGCTGTGAAAGAGAGGGCTACGGGACTGCCTGGCTAAAGGAACCAGGCAGCCTCGATCGCCTGCCTCTCCAGGCTTTTATTGTAACAGCAGTTTGAGATAAAGTTTACCTTTAGGTACAATCAGTAGGGTAAGTATTCTTGGGAGGACACATGTGTCTGCAATGTCCTTTAAACAAGGACACCTGAAGATTAAGCATAAGGAGTCCAGTAAACACCTGGGGGTCTGCACATGCACAGACTTGTTTGGAAAGGTCAAAGAACAGGGTAGCCGCCTTCGGCCAAACTCCCCTAAGTCGGAATTCCAATAAACAGGGAGGGCCGCCTTCGGCCAAACTCCCCTAAGTCGGAATTCCAATAAACAGGGAGGGCCGCCTTCAGCCCACTCCTTTAAGTCGGAACTTCCTTCTTATAAACTTTTCCAGCCAAGTCTCCTGTGCTCCCCCACATATTCCTTGAGATACAATATTGAAATTAGGCTAAATAATAATCCTACAATGGCCTCTAAGTGTTCAAGTGAAAAGAACACTTTAAATCAAAAGCTAAAAATGACTAAGCTTAGTGTGAAAGGCATGTCGAAAGCCGAGATAAGCTGAAACTTAGCACTCTTGCACCAATTAGCCAAGTTGTGAATTCAAAAGAACAGTCTTGAAGAAAATTAAAAGTGCTACCCAGTGAACACTCAAGTTATAAGGAAGTGAAACAGCCTTAATGCTGATACAGAGCAAGGTTTAGTGGTATGAATAGAGGATCAAACCAGCCACAACATTCCTTTAAGACAAAGCCTACTTCAGAGCAAGGCCCTCTTTAATTCTATGAAGGCTAAGAGAGGGGAGGAAGCTGCAGAAGATAAGTCTGAGGCTAGCAGAGGTTGCTTCAAGAGGTTTAATGAAAAAGCCCTCTCTATAACAAAAAAAGTACAAGATGAAGTAGCAAGTGATTTAGAATCTGTAGCAGTTATCCAGAAGATCAAGCTAAGGTAAATAATGAAGGTGGCTACACTGAACAACAGATTTTTAATGTAGGAAACAGTCTTATATTGGAAAAAGATGGCAACTAGGGCTTTCATAGCTAGAGAGGAGAAGTCAATGCCTGGCTTCAAAGAACAGGCTAACTCTTGTTAGGGCCTAATGCAGCTGGTGACTTTAAGTTGAAACTAATGCTCATTTACCATTCTGAAAGTCATAGGCCCTTAAAAATTATGCTAAATCTACTCTGCTTGTTCTCTATAAATAGAACAACAAAACCTGGATGACAGCACATCTGTTTAAAGTATGGTTTAGTGACTACTTTAAGCCCACTGTTGAAACCTACTGCTCAGAAAAAAAAGATTCCTTTCAATACATTACTGCTCATTGACAATTCACCTGGTCACCCAAGAGCTCTGATGGAGATGTACAATGAGATTAATGTTTTCATGTCTGCTAACACAATATCTATTCTGCAGTCCATGGATCAGGAGTAATTTCAACTATCAAGTCTTATTATTTAAGAAATACATTTTGTAAAGCTATAGCTGCCCTCAATAGTGATTCCTCTGATGGATCTGGGCAAAGTAAATTGAAAAGCTTCTAGAAAGGATTCATCATTTTAGATGCCATTAAAAGCATTTGTGATTCATGGAAAGAGGTCAAAATATCAACATTAACAGAAGTTTGGAAGAAGTTGATTCCACTCTCAAGGATAACTTGGAGAGATTCAAGACTTCAGTGGAGGAAGTAACTACATACTTAAAAGTGGAGCCTGAAGATTTGTATGACTGACTTGCTACAATCTCATGATAAAAGTTTTAAGACATGAAGAGCTGCTTCTTATGGATGAGCAAAGAAAGTGGTTGCTTAAGATGGAATCTACTCCTGGTGAAGATGCTGGGAAGATTGTTGAATGGCAATAAAGGATTCAGACTATCACCTAAAATTAGCTTATAAAGCAGTAACAGAATTTTTTACTCCAATTTTGAAAGAAGTTCTGTGGGTAAAATGCTATTAAACAGCTTCATATGCTACAGAGAAAGTGTTCGTGAAAGGAAGAGTCAACAGAAGTGGCAAACTGCATTGTTGTCTTATTTTAAGAAATAGCCACTGCTACCTCAACCTTTGGCAATCACCATCCTGAGCAGTCAGCAGCCATCAACATCAAGGCAAGACCCTGCACTAGCACTAAGAGGGAGGGATGAATAGGTAAAGCATAAAGAATTTTTAGGGCAATAAAACTACTCCTTATGATATTATTATAATGGTGGATACATGCCATAAATTTGTCCAAACCCAAAGAATGTATAACACCAAGAATAACTCTCATGTAAACTATGGACTCTGAGTAATAATGATGTGTCAAAGTAGGTTCATCAATTGTAATAAATATACCACTTGTTGGAGGATGTTGATAACGGGGGAGGACCACACATGTGTGTGGACCAAGGGTATATGGGAGATCTGTACCTTCTGCTCAGTTTTTCCTGGAACATAAAATGTTCTAAGAAATAAGGTGCATTTAAAAAAATATTACAGATACAAAAGAGTAAAAAGTACATTTCACTTATATAAAAATGGTCACCTTAAAGAAATAAGCTGCCAAGGATTTTCCACGTTTCACAAAGTCTGTTATTTCATACAAGTCAAAACATTATGACAAATACCTTCTTCTTTCTGGAGGTAGTGATTTTTAGAAGATCATTACCAAAAGAAACATGTTTGTTTTAAACAACATAATGATTTAAATTTTGGTAGCTCAATTTACTGTTACAATAAATAAACTGAAATAGAGAGGCAAAACTGATATAGAAAGGCAAACTACTTAAAAGC
Source organism: Plecotus auritus (assembly GCF_963455305.1). Lineage (NCBI taxonomy): Eukaryota > Metazoa > Chordata > Mammalia > Chiroptera > Vespertilionidae > Plecotus > Plecotus auritus. The sequence continues at coordinate 158,942,624 of NC_137773.1, read as the reverse complement.
AGCCCATTAAAAAATAAAGGTCACATTTTCAATAGCCTATAAATCAGTTGATAGAAACAGGTTTAAGTTGTTTTTCTGCTTTTAATTATCACTCCTTACCCCACTTACATCAAAATCATTTCCAATGCCATGACTCACCCTCTCTCATATTCTACTCTAAACTACTGGTGACATCTCCCCCTTTTTGTCCTACTAAATACATCTACTAGTCACTATCTTTGCTCCCCTTGTCAGGCATCTAATGTTTTGCCTCCCACATTTCTAATCAAATGTAATTTCTTAGTCTTATCTTCAATATGTTCAATTACATGCTCTAATCTTACATGTGCAGTTGCCATTCCATCCTGCTAGCATTCCAATGCCATCCCTGTGCTAGGCTTAGCCTCCATTATCAGCATAATTAATTGATACCTTACAATGCAATCACATTGCTGTATTTGTACTGTCATCTCTTCTCATTAACCTTTTCTTTTTAAATCCATTTCTAACACTCATTCTCTTAGAAAGAGATTTTTTTTTAATGGCAATGACTGAACAGATCAAACAGGCAGATCTAAATGAAGAAAAGCAAAAATACAGAACATAATAAATTATGAAAGAATAAGAGATCTCTGATTATTAATTTTATAATCCTAAAAGATGAAGAAAGGTAAATCAAATGCCACTCTTTATACTATAAATTTTTCCACAAAATACTGCTATCTTCTCCAAATTAACAAAAAAAGAGATAAAAATTGATGTTGATGTGTATAGGATAAGCTATTTTGGCTTCAAATGTACCATAAAAACAAAAGTTAAAAAGCCAAGAAGAAAGTCCTAATATATTAAACTTTTCTTCCCCTAAGCAAAATAAAGCAGTGAAGCTAACTCAGCAGAGCTATTCTGTTGCAGATCGTCATTCATGAGACTAGCCCTTAGACCAGGGGTGGGCAAACTTTTTGACTCGAGGGCCACAATGAGTTCTTAAACTGGACCGGAGGGCCGGAATAAAAGCATGGATGGAGTGTTTGTGTGAACTAATATAAATTCAAAGTAAAGGAGCGGAGGGGAGAGCAAGAGAACCCTCCACTCTTTCGGCTCCACGGCCCGATAGAACAGCCGAATGGGCCGGATCCGGCCCGTAGTTTGCCCACGGCTGCCTTAGACAAAGCCTATATATAAAAAAGCCTAAATGACAGTTCAACCGGTACCTATATATAAAAGCCTAAGCGACAGTTGGACCAGTACCTATGACGCGCACTGACCACCATGGGGGAAACATGGAACAGACTGATGACTCTCAGAGGGAAGGGGGAAAAGGAGAGGGCAGGAAGAGATTAACCAAAGATCTTATATGCACACTAGAGGCCCGGTGCATGGATTCGTGCACCGGTGGGATCCTTCGGCCTGGCATGCGGGGATTGAGCCAAAACCGGCAGTCCAACATCCCCCGAGGGGTCGCAGATTGCGAGGGTGCAGGCTGGGCTGAGGGACCCCCCCACACACATGAATTTCGTGCACTGGGTCTCTAGTATGTGATAAAGAGCAAAATGTTCAGAAGCTCATACTTTGTAAAATAGAAAAAAAAGAGAAAACTTATCCTTTTCATCACCAGATTTCTTTTAAACATGGTCATATACCCAGCCGATGTGGCTCAGAGGTTGAGCATCGACCTATGAACCAGGAGGTCACAGTTCAATTCCTGGTCAGGACATATGCCTGGGTTGCAAGCTTGATCCCCAGGAGGGGACATGCAAGAGAAAGCAGATCAATGATTCTCTCTCATCATTGATGTTTCTATCTCCCTCTCCTTCCCTTTCTGAAATCAATAAAAATATATTTAAAATAAATAAATAACAAAACAAAACAAAACAAAACATGGTCACATGTTTACTTAGGAGGCATAAGAAAATGTGCCTTAAAGAACTAACACAGTCCCTAAATCCCTTTAAGATTTGGAATAGTCTGGCTACATTCCTGCCTTTTCAGATTGCTCTTCTTCTCACTCCCATCCTCTCTTCTAATTTCTACTTAACCTTTAAAACCCAGCTCATATAAAGTCTTCTACAGCAAGTCCTCCTTGGTTACTCCTGCCCACCTACTCCCCAACCAGGACCACACACTCCCCCACTTCCCTCTCCCCCATTTAATCCCAAAACTTCCTATGGTGTCTTTTAGAACAACGTAATGTCTTGAATCAGGATTTTATGAACAGGAATTTTAATAAAGCCAAATCAACCTTAACATATAAATATAAGCCAATATACTGAATTTTAGTTAAACAGTGGTCCCTGCCCTAACTGGTTTGGCTCAGTGGATAAAGCAGTGGTTGGCAAACTCATTAGTCAACAGAGCCAAATATCAACAGTACAACGACTGAAATTCTTTTGAGAGCCAAATTTTTTAAACTTAAACTTCTTCTAACGCCAATTCTTCAAAATAGACTCACCCAGGCCGTGGTATTTTGTGGAAGAACCACACTCAAGGGGCCAAAAAGCTGCATGTGGCTCGCGAGCCGCAGTTTGCTGACCACGAAGATAGAGCATCGGCCTGCCTGCGGACTGAAAGGTCCCAGGTTTGATTCCGTTCAAGGGCATGTACCTTGGTTGCGGGCACATCCCCAGTAGGGAGTGTGCAGGAGGCAGCTGATTGATGTTTCTCTATCATCGATATTTCTAACTCTCTATCCCTCTCCCTTCCTCTCTGTAAAAAAAATCAATAAAATATATATATTTTTTAAAAATAAATAAATACTGGTCCCCACACTGGATGACATGTTCCTTCAGAACAGAGGCTTCTCTAGTCACTTGTACAAACTAGCATAGACCAGCTTCTCAACAATGGCTACTGACTCTAGTACCACTGTCCCCAAACACCTACTTACTTACATCTCCAGAAACACAGGGCAATCAGATGCTCCCTAAAGCCATGATTAATATCTCCATGGCTTTGCTCATGCTATTCTCTATGCCTTGAATCTTATTTCATCTCCTTTTTATTTACTTTGATTCTTTTCTGCCTTTAAAGCCCAACTGGAAAAAAAAAAAATGTTGCTTATTACATCACCTTTTGTCATCCTTCAAGGCTCAGAAACCTGTCACAATCTCTGAAGAGTCTTCCCAGAATCCCTCAGTCAAAATTACCTCTCTTCCCCATAATTTCAATTGAAGTTGAAGTATTTATTAAAGCACAACTGGTGTCAAGGTCTAATCCCATGCCAAGTTGAGTGTCAACTAAAGTCAGGATCCTTTGGAGGGAGAACCAAGTTATTCATCTTCATTCATTCCTACCCCCAAGTACATGCCTGGGAGATTTATAAGCACTCCATAAATTTATTTAAATAAATACCTAGATGAGTATTGTGTGGCATAATATTAGAGAATGTAAACTAATAATTCTACCATCAAAATGTGAATAAAAGGGACAGTATCTCATTGCCACTTTTAGATTCATACACATTTTTCAGTGCTTTTAAAAAACTACTTTATTTTATTGAAACATTAACTTTTAAGGTTCACTTGACTTTACAGGAACCTAGTATATAGAAAGCTTAATTCCAAAAGCTTTTCCAGATAATTTGTTTATGTCTCTCTCTCATGTCAACAGCATATTTCTTTTTATGTAGTTCTACCCCACCAGACAGGCAGTTCCTTGAGAACAAGAACTAGATCTTCTTTAAAATAAATCTACATGTAACATTTAAAAGTAGTATAACACTACTTCAGAGAGACCAGGAGAGGGGGAAAATCATCTACAACCTCATTACCCTAATGCAAAATTATAAATTAAGTTTTCTTCTTTTCCCTTCAAATTTTTCAATATTTATATTTTATAAGCTTATAATTATATATTAATGATATAGCCTACTCATTTTTATATGCATCCTTTCATATTACTATATACTTTGTTCATTTATCTTTATGAGATACATAACCATCCAATGAAAGAATTAACCATAAATCATCTATTTCCCTTCAAATAACATTGTTTACTTTTACATTTTCACTGTTACATGTAATGGTCTTTGTTTTTAATTATTTTCCATAAGCTAGAGCCCTTATGTTAAATTATTGACTTAAAGGTTATAAACAATATTTCTATTACTACTGAAACACAGTGCTAACATGCTTTCAATTAGTTGTATCTTTCACAGTGCTCCAGAAACAGTAGTTTTAGCAGCCCGGTGTATGACTGTTTCTTATTTAAAATCACACTTTCTAGACTCCTAGCAAGGTCAAACATTTCCCACGTGCCTGTTTACTAACTATTTCCTTTGGGAACCTTATCCGTGTATGATGCCCATTTACCTACCGCAGTCATCATAGTTTTCTTAATGGTTTGCCATCCTCTTCCTGTCTCATTTACTGTAAATACTTTTTTGCAGTTTGTTATTTGCCTCTTTTGGAGTATTCTTCCTCCCTCTTCACCACACACACTTTTTTTAAGCACTGTAGTTTGCAATTTTATCTAGTCACATTGGTGGTTTTTTTCTTTATAGTTTCTTCTACCACTTCTAGAAGTCGTCCCAAAATCTGTTTTCTCCTAATTTTATTTTTCTTTTATATTTAACCCTCTCACGCCTGAGTAAGGAGTATCATCTCTGCATACTCCCACAGAACCTATTCAGTACCTTTCGCATGCTAAGCATTCGATAATGTTTCTTAAATATTCTTTATTAAGAGATAAAATGTAAAAAGTACTACCCATTATTGTAATCTTTCTAGTCTCTTTGCTGGCTATTCAACCAATATATAGATTTTTAAAAAGTAAAATATACTCTATAATGAAGGACAAGACAATGCTGCAGATCTGATTTGCTTCTTTCTCTTGTGGAACTATAAATCATAGTTTAAGAAAATCTGTTTTTGTTGGCAAACCAAATTTTAGTGTCTGTGGTTAAGTCATACAAATTCTTTTTTCTCATACACAGCCTACAGAGCAGCAAGCTGGATAACAGTGTGTTATTCACTTTCCTAAGTCATAGTCCTCAGATCTCTGTTACTCATGGGATTCTATAACGACAGAGTGAAGAACTATTGAATAATTTATTACAATTCACATCATAATGTACACTTCAATATAATAATTCACAGATGCAACCACTTTTATTACAATGACACCTTGGTAGTTTTTTTTGTTGTCAGTCATCAACTCTTCAACAAAAAATATGCGTGTAACACAATTTATAGATTTAAACAACCAAGGTATCACTTAGTGAAAAGCAGACAGCTTTATTCTTCTTTTCTAGCTTGAGTAATTGTACTTTTATTTTGTTGCAGAGAAAGAGTCAATTAGGTCAAAAAGCCTACTACAATAAAAAACATAATGCATGTGCCCCATGGATTATATTATAGCACTTTTATGTAAAGTACCTGTCAATATAATTTGCATCTGAAAATCTATAAAATTGTTAAAATGACAGTTGTGGAAATTAATCTGAGTAGTGAGGATGGCAGCACAAGCTTTATTTTTCTCTAATGGTTATAGCTTTTAACTATAAATGTATGGGCAAGGCAAATAATTGCTAGTAACCCCATCCATGTATTTTGGAAGACTTATATCTCCTAATATATAAATAGTCCAGAAAGATGATTAGGACTTCATAATCTTTGTTGCTTACCAAAAAAAAAAAAAAAAAAAAAAAAAAAAAAAAAAAAAGAAAGAAAGAAAGAAGAGGATAAAGATGTAGAAATACTGTTTTCTTATACTGTATGAATTTTATGATTTGAATATGTTAATTCTAAGAATAAGTTAATAATCACTTTACAAATAATTTACTATTGCCTATTTAAGGCAATAAATTTAAGAGAGACAAGCTCCTTTAATAGCATATAAATGTAGTAGATACATGGTTTGCATGAAGACATCAACTATTCTTTATTTTTCTAAGACTGAGTGTTTTTAAATTACAGAGAGGTTGCTTTTTAACTTTTTGACAAAACTGAGAAATAGGATAATGATTAAATATAAAGGTATGATTTATAGCTCAACTGCTGCCAAAAAGGAGTTTAACAACACCTTATAATAAGAGACTTTATACAATTAGACCATTAAAACATAAAATGAACAGTAAACCCAGAGAACAATGGTTTCTTTATCTTTTTGGGGGAGGAGGAGGTATGGAGGTCACTACAATTTTGATAAAAGACACTTCCCCAGATTCCCATGTGCACAAAATTTTACCTATCATTTCAAAGGGGTTCATAAACTCCCTGAAGCTGATACACAGAGAATGAATTAAAAACTCCTGCCACAGGAACGAAAGAAGAAATTATCCATATCAAAAGCCTAGACTAATAAAGGTACTATAATTAAAACTGAAATATAACTCCAAGCTTCCTTGCAGCCTAAGCAAATAGAAATCACAGTGACTCAATAGCTGATATAAGTGTACCAGTTCATAAGGAAACTTTTTCTGAAACTAAATACTTGAAGAATTTGTCATGTGAATTTTTTTAACCCTTATCCGAGGATATGTTTAATATGTTTATTAATTTGAGAGAGAGAGATAGAGAGGAAGAGCAAGAGAGAGGGAGAGAGGAAGGGAGAGAGAGAAAGATCCATGGATTGACTCTTATATGTGCCCCAACCAGGGACCGAACCCTCAACCTAGGTATGTGCCCTGACTGAGAACCAAACCCACAACCTTTTGGTGTATAGGACAATGCTCCAACCAACTGAGCCACCCGGCCGGAGCTCTCATGTTAATAATTATAAATCAAACACTGAATATCATAGAGACAATGTATATAATTACAGGGGAGACAGACATATTTTTCATATAACCACATCTTATAGAGTTTGATAAAATATGAGGGAATATAGTAAAAACAGGACCAACTATCTTTCTGATGATCTAGTTTAATATGTTATGCCACCACTCACCAATTTCGTGCTTATACATCCTCTGATACAAAAATGATAAAATTTTTGCAGAGTACAGACCTAGTCTTAGAATTCTCAAACATTCACTTTCCATAAACTGAAGTAAACATTTGAAACTTTTTTATATGACACAATAATGTAATAGAGAATCAAGAATCAGCACAGAAGACAGATTAAAAGAAATGGAGTTATTCTGAATTTGAATTATGAATAGCTGTATGCCTCCTTATCTGCAGGGGATACATTCCAAGACCCCCAGTGGATGCCTGAAACTGCAGACAGTACCAAACCCTACATATACTATGTTTTGTCCTATAAATACATAACTTGTGACAAAGTTTAATTTACAAATTAGGCACAGTAAGAAATTAGCATCTATAAGTAATATAGGCCTGGCTAGTATGGCTCAGTAGATTGAGTGTGGTCTCATTCACCAAAGGTCACCAGTTTTGGTCAGGGCACAGGTTGTGTGCTCAATCCCCTTTCAGGGTATATATGAAAGGCAACTGGTCAATATTTCTCTCATCAATGTTTCTCTCCCAAAAACAAAAACCTATTTTAACAAAAAAATAATAAACAATAAAATGGAACAATTTTAACAATATACTAGTGGCCTGGTGCACAAGGAAAGGAAATTAATTAGAAGAAATATTTTAATATCGCTATTCGCCGTTTCTCTATAATAGAAATGTCAACAAAAACAACCAAATTCATGATTGACAATGACACGTGCGATTGGCACCAGCGAGAGTTTTATATGTATTGCGCATGTGTGAGTCAACTTTGATTTTTAAATCGCCAGTGCATGTCATATGTACCAGTCAGTCGGACGGTCGGTAACTTAGCCTTTTATATACATAGATAAACTGCAATAAAAGTTATGTGAATGGCTTTGGGGCCATTATTAAGTAAAATTAAGGTTATTTAAAGACAAGCACTGTGCTACCGTGACAGTCAACCTGATAACTGAGCCTGCTAAGTGACTAACAGGCAGATAGTGTAGTGTGGATATGCTGGACAAAGGGATTGATTCACATACTGAGTGGGAAAATCCAGATGGCACAAAATTTCATCGTGCTAATCAGAATAGCTTGTAATTTGAAACTTATGAATTGTTTATTCTGAAATTTTCCATTTAATATTTTCAGACTGTGGTTGATTGCAGGTAACGGAAACCACAGAACACCAAACCACAGATAAGGGAGGACTGCTGTTTCTCATCTGCAAAGTTTGATTAAATCAGTCCTTGCTCTCAATAGAGTTGTTGAGAATTGAATGAGTTCATTTATATAAAGCTCCCAGAACAGTCTCTACCGACACACCTAGAATTGTGAGGATTACATCGAGTTAGGATCTGACATATATATAACATCAGTTATTATGAAATTCAAGAATATATTTTTTTAAACTTTAGGTTAATATGAAAACCTTTTAAACTATCAGATTTAATTAAAATGACCAGATTTTTATTTAATGTAGACACTTATTATCAAGGTCTCTAGAATTCCTAATCTAATCTAGGCTAATTTAACATCTATCCTGAATCAATCCCTCGCTTCCCACTTGTTCTCTGTGGCCCAAATTTTAAAAAGGTGGAAAATATACTAAGTGGTCTTTAAAGAAAATTGATTGATTAAAGAGATATTCTTCTATGCATACCTTACTGAACATCCAGTATTTTTCAAAGCCATTTGCTCTCAAATGCTTCTATTTGGCTTCAGCTCTATTAATTTAGTTAATCTTTAATTCATGAAAAATTACAGAAAAGTCACATCTTACTCCAGAATTGGGTTCTAAATTCATTGTAAAAGGCAGAAATTGCACACAGTCAAAATTACCCTTGAATACCTCTTAAATCAGCCTGTAAAATATCATCCCTCAGTAAGGCCGAGGCAGCCAGTTTTCCTCCAGCTCTGTTCAGACCACTGTCCATTCAGCTGAATACTAGATGAAGAAGCTGACCTCTTCAGAAAAGACTGAAATCAGACTCTATAAAACACAATCAAGAACTGAAAGAGCATCTTCCTTCTCTCACTCAGGGACACAAAATAACTGATCAGAAAGACAGGAATTGCTAAACAACTCTCCCCTGCACTCTTTAAACTAAATTTCTCCTAAGCATGCTCCTTCCTTTCTGGAAGGGAGATTGAAGTATATATAACTGAACTTACGGAAGTTAAATAAGATGTAATACATGTAAGATAATGTTTCTACTAAAAATCCTAAAAGTTATTCTGATGCCATACAACTTTAAGGTTTCTATATTATATGTTAATTTTATAAAGTAGCACATTCTTTTTTGAGGTTTCCATATGCAAGTTGGCCAGGAGACGTTTTTGTGCTGAATGTTCCAAAATTTCAATATCCCACTTAGCTGATAGAGTTCAGATTCTGTGGAAAAATTTCAAATTCTACCTGGTCCTCTTAACCCCCCTTCAATCAGGAATTATAGTAAGGAATTCAGAAATTCCAGAGAAGTTCCTTTCTTATCTATAAAACATAGAGGATCACCAGTGAGGATGTACGATATTTTAGATCATACTGCCTATTGAGTAGGCCCACATTAAAAAAAAAAAGGAATCAGATGTCTATCATTAAGAAAGTTACCTGATAGAATCATCTATAGAAATGTGTGAAGCTGGGGTGCATTAGGCCAATCAATAATTGCTTTTTTGATGGAAGAAAAATGTTTTCAACTATAATAAAAAATGGGACACATGAACTATACTTTTGCAATAGAGAGAAATGAAGATAAATTTTATTAGAATTGGGAACTGAAGACAAAAATACACTTGCTTGGCATATGCAATGGACTCTTCAAAAGTGTTATGTTAACCAAAATGTTTACATCCTTTTAAAAAACAACATTAAGACTTTTACAACTTAGAGACTTTAGAGTTGCTATTTGGGTATAAGATGAAAAACCACAAATAAATTTGCAAGTGACGTTTTACAAGTCATTGTTTATCTTTAGTAAAATGGTCAGGAGGAAGAAGGGGTAAATGTCAGGATTATCTGATAAACTAATTTCTGGGGGAGAAGAGTGGTGGGAAGTGCCTTTGATGCCTCTAAATTCAGCCCACTGGAAAAGAAATGCCTTTTCAATACTTGTGGAAGAATTCTTCTTTAGGCCCAATATCTCTGCTTACCAAGTTATATGCCAATAGATATAATATAACCAAGTTATTTTCTGATTTATCTCAACAATGTGTGCATAGATATTCACCTGAAGTTTCTTGCTCCTCCTGAAACCTGTCTGTTTATCCATTCATCTGTCCATCCTCCTATATAATAAAGAGGTAATATGCAAATTGATCATCACTCCAACACACACAAGATGGCTGCCCCCAGGTGGACACAGATGGCTGGCAGGGGAGGGCAGTTGTGGGTGATCAGGTCAGCAAGGGAGGGCAGTTAGGGGTGATCAGGCCTGCAGGGGAGGGCAGTTGGGGGGGACCAGGCCTGCGGGGGGGACAGTTGGGGATGACCAAGCCTGCAGGGGAGGATAATTAGGGGCGACTAGGCTGGCAAGGGAGGTCAGTTAGGGGCAACCAGGCCTGCAAGGGAGGGCAGTTGGGGGCAATCGTGCTGGCAGGGGAGCAGTTAGGTGTCAATCATGCTGGCAGGGGAGTGGTTAGGGGGTGATCAGGCTGGCAGGCAGAAGCGGTTAGGGGCATTCAGACATGCAGGCAGGTGAGTGGTTGGGAGCCAGCAGTCCTGGATTGTGAGAGGAGTCCAAATGGAGAGGGTGCAGGCTACGCTGAGGGACACACACACACACACACACACACACCCCACACACACCTGTGCACAAATTTCATGCACCGGGCCTCTAGTTTATCCATAATTACCTAACTTTGGGTATAATAGTTGGGGAGGGAGAATGAAAGACCTATGAATGTAAATATGCAAAGACAGGTCCTGAACTTAAAAAGGTGTGGCTTTTCCTTATTTTAGAAAAGTTAAGAGGGAACAAAATTATTTGTTAGATCTAATAAAAGATTTAAGCTGCTCAGATAATAAACATGAAACTGCCCTTTAAAACTGTAAAGTACTATTCTAATGTAATATATTATTATTAAACAAAATTGCTTGATTGCTCTGGTTACTTCAATTAAAAATACCCAATACTCTGTGCCAATTCAGTAAAGTTTAAAGAAATTATATCCTTTGAGGGTTTCTAGTTATTTATTATGATTTAGTACAAAGAAAAGAGGATTTAAAGTTAGAATTTGACTTCTGGCTTTGTGTCACCTTCAATGATGTTAGCTCTATGAGATTCAGTCTCCCCAACTGTACAATGAGAGTGATCATACTTACCTGGAACAGATGTTGTGAAAATTTAATAAATGAGAATATGGTAATATTCAGCATAATGTCTACCACATATGAAAACTCTATTTCCTTTTTATCTTTTTCCAAACAAATTATAACCCACTTTTCAATTATATACCAGACAATAAGTCCTGGGTGGGATATGTTTGTTTGTTTTCATTTATAACCCTCTATTTTTATGTAAATGAACGATAATCTCAATACCTTTCAACATCTCATCTTTCTTTATGTATCCCCACAGTACCTAAAATATTGGCTAAGCACACATTTACAAAGACCATAATAAACAGGCCCAAAGGGTATTTTCATTTGTTAATGTATTTACTTAAATTTACTGGGAGTACATGAAATGAGGACTTTCCCAGAAAAATGTGGGATTAAAAAAGCCCTAAATTCTCCACATAGTATTGATCCTATTGCAAATTTTTAATTCTGTTAAATTAATTACTGAAATGTATCATTTTTCTTTAGGTCTAAAGTAGAAATGATCAAAAACAAAAAATGTACCTTAGAGTGAATTTTTGTAATCTTTCTAAAATCCACGTTGAGAGTGTTAAAGATCTTGATTCCCAGCAATTGTCAGTTCTGGATTGAATAAACATTTTTTAAAAAAATGTATTTTTATTGATTTCAGAGAGGAAGGGAGAAGGAGGGAGAAAGATAAAAACATCAATGATGAGAGAGAATCATTGATTAACTGCCTTCTGCAAGGCCCCCACTGGGGATCAAGCCCGCAGTCCAGGCCCTGACCAGGAATCGAACTGTGACCTTCTGGTTCAGGGGTCATCAAACTTTTTAAACAGGGGGCCAGTTCACTGTCCCTCAGACCGTTGGAGGGCCGGACTATAGTTTAAAAAAAAAAACTATGAACAAATTCCTATGCGCACTGTGGGCCTGGGACGAGTCGGCTGCTAAGCAGGACAGGCAGCGGCACCCAGCGGGCCGGATAAATGTCCTCAGCAGGCCGCATGTGGCCCGCAGGCCGTAGTTTGAGGACCCCTGTTCTGGTTCATAGGTCGACACTCAACCACTGAGCCACACTGGACAGGCAACTTGAATAAACTTATTATAAAGTTAAAATAATAATAAAATCCATTTGCGTAAAAAAGCTCAAAGTCATTCAGAATCAAAGTATATATAACATTTCTCCAAGCAAATTTTCTATTATTTTTTTTATAACAGTGCAATAGAAATGCCAATTAAAGCCCTAGCTGGGTTGGCTCAGTGGATAGAGCTTCGGCCTGCAGACTGAAGGGTCCCAGGTTCAGTTCCGATCAAGGGCACCTGCCTGGGTTCTGGGCTCGAATCAATAAAAACATATATAGCCCTAGCCGGTTTGGCTCAGTGGATAGAGCGTCGGCCTGCGAACTGAAAGGTCCCAGGTTCGATTCTGGTCAAGGGCACATGCCCAGGTTGTGGGCTCGATCCCCAGTGGGGGACTTGCAGGAGGCAGCCAATCCATGATTCTCTCTCATCGTGGATGTTTCTATCTCTTCCTCTTCCTTCCTCTCTGAAATAAATAAAAATATATTTTTTAAAAAATTAAAAAATAAAAACATATATAAAAAAAGAAATGCCCATTAAAATTAGACTTTTTAGTTCCTATTATTTAAGAAATGTAAGCATGTGCTTACAATTTCAACAATCACCCAATGAAGGCATTATTACAATTGCCCAGCCTCACACACTGCTGTTATTTACCAATCTTTTGTGTATGCTTTCCTCTTTGAAGCACTGTTCTAATATCTATATATATAAAAGCTTAAGCAACTGGCTGACGGGCTGACCGGTTGGTAGCTATGACGTGCAATGACCACCAGGGGGCAGATGCTCAATACACAGGCATGGAAACATGGAACAAACTGATGAATCTCAGAGGGAAGAAGGAAGGGAGGAGCGGGGAGGGCGGGAAGAGATTAACCAAAGATCTTACATGTATACTAGAGGCCTGGTGCATGAGCACCGGGGGGGTCCCTTGGCCTGGCCTGCACCCTCTCGCAATTTGGGACCCCACAGGGGATGTCGGAGAGCCAGTTTCGGCCTGATCCCCGCAGGCCAGGTTGAGGGATCCTACTGGTGCACGAATCCATGCACTGGGCCTCTAGTTCAGCTATAATAAACAAACCTTGTATAGTTAATTATTCTGCTGCACTAACAATAAAAGTTGGCTCTCTTCCACTTTGTAAAAAGTCTTCATTAAGGAGGCTAATGAACACTGATACTGAAAAGTTGGCTGCACAAAGATACATGTAACTTTTTAAAAGGAAAAAAATGGATAGCTATCTATATATATAAAAGGCTAATATACAAAGTGTCCCTTCGGAAGACCAGGAATTCAATCACTTGCTATGATGTGCACTGACCACCAGGGGGCAGCACGGAACGAAGGAAGGCCCTGGCCAGCAGCCAGCAGCTGGGGAAGGAAGGCCCTGGCTGACAGCCAGAAGCCAGGGAAGGAAGGTCTCAGACAGCAGCCAGAAGGACCCCATCAGCCCTGATCGCTGGCCAGGCCTAGGGACCCTACTCGTGCATGAATTTCATGGATCAGGCCTCGAGTTAGAAAATAAAATTCCTACAAAGCTAGACACTATACACTATCACAAATAATATATGCAAATATTAATTTGTCAATATGTGAGAATATAATTACTAAAAATCATTTACTCTTTCTTGATTAAAATTTCTGCACAATACATATTCATCTTCTAAGTTTCTCTTAAATATGTTTTACAAAAAACAAACATAAACCTAACCATGTTTAAAATGTTTCCCATGTAACAATTTACTTTTTCTTTTCCATGTAAAATGCAGGGTATATGTTTTTCTACCTATAAAATCACCCTTAATGTATATATTAATAGTTTAAAAGCTTTACAGGTTTAAAACAAAAAAAACAACACCACCTCCCTGGTTGGACAAGTGAAAAATCATCAAGGCTGTGCCACTTGATAAGCAGTGGTAGCTAAAACTATCAGGTGAAAGTGAATAAATATGCATGCTAAAGAAAAACACTGAGTCATCATAATTTTCATATAAAAGGTAAAATAGTCTCTATATTGGCATTAGGTGAAACAAAGTCGGCTGCATCATACTATATTTAAGTATTTAGAAGGGGACTGTTTGATTAAAAATTATTATTAAGGCCTAAGGCTAAGAAATACTAGTTGTAGACAATTGATTTAAAAATTTTAAAATACCACGAAAGTATTTAGAAGTACAATTAGCCTAACCAATGCTAGAATGAAGTTTGTAAATTGCCAAAATGATTATGCCTGAACTAATGGTAGATTACTTTGAAATGAGTATAGGTTGCTCTTTAGAGAAAATACGTAAGATCAAGGAAAATATTAAAAATCAGCATCCTGATATACAATAATCGCTCAACATATAATGATATTATTGAAATTGTCCATATTACTTGCTCTAGTGCAGCAAATGAAGAATTTTTTTCACCAAAATAACAAACAACTAGGATAGTTTCCTTTCAGTTCCCTTTGTTTAAACTTCAATAGTTATTTCACCTTTACATTTCTATTCAGTGATGACTATTTTCAAGCAAAGCAGTTATGGCAAGTTATAAGAAATTTGGGAGTTTTAATTGCTTTTATTAACCAATTTATTAACCTAATATAATTTTAACGGTAATAATTCCATTTTTCTCAACAGAAAAGACTTAGTTAGATTGTACTACTTCACTTTTCAATATGATAATTAACCTTGATATTCACCTGCAAAGTGCTCTACAGAATAAAATGATCATCATCTAAATCACAAAGATTATAGAAAAAAATGGTGAAGGCTGTCATCCCCATGACATCTGTATTTGCAAGAAGCGAAGAAAATTGTAGAAACAATTTAAAACGTGTTTCCATAAACTCAACAAATAGTCTTACTGTTCCAATGTACATCCTGTCTTTGTGGAGTGCTCATAACTGTACTGGAAAATACAATGTGAAAGGATGTCATTACTCTAACCTCACCTGAAGAAAAAAGCTCAATATACAGACTACTAGTCTGCAATACACCGTTATTTGTATGAGAATGATATATAATCATGTTAAAAACAACTTGGAAAACCCATCAGACTTAGGGAGAGATATTAACAAAAGGGAAAATGAGGGAAGTTTCAAGGGTGCCAGTCATGTCCTGTTGCCAATAAAGTGCAATTTATTGAACACTTTATTGTATCAATACCTTTAGATACTAACACTCTAATGGAAGAGAACAGGTAATGAACATAATCATAAGTAAATAACAGAAGTAAATGTTACATGTTTAAGTCCTGTGGAAGGAAGTAGATTGGCCTTGCTGAGGTGACATTCAAGGGAAAGCCTGAAAGGTAGTAAGTCGTTCAGGAGGAGCATAGTATACTCATACTAGTATCTTGGTGATAAGTGGATTCAGTTCCAGACCACGGTAATAAAGTATTGCAATAAAGCAAGTCTTAATCTCTTTGCTGGTGGAGGGTCTTGCTTTCAATTTGAAAGAAAAAACACACACAACACTTGTGAAGTGCAATAAAGCGAAGCACAATAAAATGAGGTATGCTTGTGATCAAGACAATATGAGGAAAGGTCAGAGAGGTAAAGAGGAACTTGATCACTAACCATTTCATAGGTCATTGTAATGGGAATCCAAAGAGTAATATGATCTGATTTTCATTTGAAAAAGATCACCCTATCATATTAAGTATAAACTATAGAGAAGGAAGGATGGAAAGCAGGGAGACTTCTTGGGAAGCTATAGCAATTAATTGAAGCAAGAAATGAAGATGGCCTAGACCAGAACAGTAACAATGGAGGAAGTGAGAATCCATTTGACTTGAGGTATATTTTGAAGGAAGGACTAAAAGGATTTGCTGACAGATGCATTTACAGATGAGAAAGATAGAAGTCAAGGATGACTCCAAGATTTTTTGCCTAACTGGAAAGGTAGATTTGCTATTGAGATTTGCTATTTGCTATGTGAGTGAAGCAGATTTGGGAAGGGAAACAAGAGTTCAGTTTTGGACTTGTTACTTTTGAGGTGTCTATTAAATATTCAAACAGTGTTGAGTAGAGAGCCAGACATAAGAGGTTACATTTTAAATTATGGGTTTATTTTACAGACGGTTGAATAGAAATAAAATTCAAACAATAAAATTAAGCCTTAATTGTTAACATCTATTTGACTAGCTGACCAATATAAATTTTCACTTATTATTAATTTTCACTTAGTACATGTATGTAATGCTTCATTATTAAAGGTCACAAAACTCTACCAAAAAACTCACTGAATACTAAGATACTCTAATAGAATTCTAATTTGATCCAATAGTCAGTTTAAAGTGAATATAAACAGAGAAAATACTTATTAGGCTTAAATAATCACAGCTCCACAATTCACCCCCATTGTAGTAGGTATATAATGCTTAGAGGTGAAAATGCCTGAAGATCCTGTCAGATTTCATCTGTAGCTTTTACTGCAGACATAGTAAGCCCCACAGATTCATAATGGCATCATAAATAGTGCTGTTGTGCACTGCAGAAACAAAACTACTTAATGACAGGTTTTCTCCCTAAACAAAATAACTGGATCACTACTATTTACTAAGGATAACATGGTAAAATTGAAACTGAGTACTTAACGTAATAAGCATACTGCTATGCAGGTACACACTGCCATATATCAAGTATTACCCAAGTGAGCTGTTTACCTAATAAATTTAAAATGCTTTAACTGGCTAGTGCATCAGCATAGCTTTAAAACAAAACACAAATTAATTAAACCTTCTAAGAACTGTAATCTAAAGAATTAAAACTTAAACAACTGAAAATGGGAGGATGCAAGCCTGTCAATGGAATAAATAAAAAATGGGAATTACTAGTAATAAAATGTGAATGTTTAGCCAATTAGCTTAACCAGAAATATTAAACAATAAATGTGTAGGGAAAGTACTGAGATGCCTACTCTCCTAATCAACTGACTGCTCTGTGATAAATAGAAAACTATAACCAAGGTCATGGTTGTCACCATGGAGCAAGAGCCATAGGGAAACTGGGAAGAAATGGAACTTACACTTTAAAGGAGAACTAAAGTTGAAAGCATTCTAGTCAAAAGTTGATTATAAGTAATAATATACTTTCCAAAGAGCTCATTCTGCAATTCTACCCATTAAGAAAACACAACTTTTCTTTCTACTCAAAGTCCACTTATCATCAACCAAGGATGAAACACCATACACCTCTTAGAAACTCTCCTGCTTTACCACCCAATAACTTAGCATACTGCCAGGCTTATAGGTATTCAATGTTTGCTAAATCTGAACTTCTGATCTCAGCCACCCTCCCTGTTATTTCATCTTTCTTCTTTCATGGAATCTCTTAAACCTGCCCACCCCACTCAATTTATTTGACTAGCATTTTTTAAATTATAAGACTGAATGTTTTCATTATGCCAAGTGAAAGCATCCAGATACAAAAGGACACACCTGTATAATTCCATTTATATGAAATGTCCAGCATAGGCAAATCCATAGAGACAGAAAGTCAATCAATGCTTGCCAAGGGCTGGTGATAGAGGAGGAATGGAGAATGACTGTGAATAGGTATAGGGTTTTCTTTTGGGGTTGATGAAATGTTCTGAAAGTAATAGTGGTGATAGTTTGCACAACTTTTGAATACACTAAACCAACTGAATTGCACACGTTAAGAGGGTGAATTTTATGGTATTTTAATTATATCTCTATTTTAAAAGATAGCAGCCTGAGGTCCTTTATAGGGTCTGAGGTAAAAACTTTACACACCTCAATAACTCAGCAGTTCTATGATCAATCACTACATTACAGTATCATAACTAAAGTTCTGAATGAGGCTCTAAACTAATAAGAAAATGTTAAACTCAGTATACTCCATTTCAGAGGTGAGGGAAACACAAAACTCATTTTAGAAACACATTTTATCTTAAATGATAAAATACAAAAAAAAAAAATTGTGAACCTGAAGGGATACGTTTCAGTTGTTCAACAAATTCACTCATGCAGAACACTTCATCTTCCAAAAACACACAAGTGGACAATTTTTCCGTCTTACTGAAAAATGTCTTCTTTCTCCAACTACTTCATTAATCCTGTGTACTGGCTTTTAAAAACAGCCTTTCACCCTGATGTTTTTAGGGAGAAAATCCTGCCTATCCTTCAAGGTTCAGTTCAAAAGCACCTAACTACTCCTAACTAGCCTCACTGTTTTGTTTCTTTTAATTGCTACCATACATATGGTCTTCCCCTAACAATTTAACATTATACAACTCTATTATTTGCACAATGCTTTAGTGTTCTAGGAGCTTTCATTTGCATTATTACATTAGATCCTTTTATCATCCTATGAGGCAGTTAAAGTAAATTCAGTGAAGATAAAGCATTTGGTTCAATTTCTCAGAGCCAGATCTTAGACTGAAATTCAGAGATTCTGACTGAATTTTGACCAGTGAGAAGAAGGTGCTCAGGAGGTTTTTGGTGAATACATGAACAAGACTGCTAGATGTATTATCTTACTACTTACACTACACTTCCTTAGTATGCCATCCAATGTTTTTATTCTAACTATTTCAAGTGGATCAGCCTTATTTCAAGAGTTAAGATTATGCCAGGTCCCCATAGCACTGAGTACACCTAGATGATTTTATTAAAACAATAAGCCACCCATGAACACTGAATATATTCATGGTTATTGAGCCGCATCATCAGAAAAGACAAACTAAACAAAAGAACACTAAAACTAATTTTTTACTCTTCCTTCCTTCCCCACCCCTTCCTGGAACTGGTATCAAAGCTTAAGACCAAATTTAAAGTCAATGTTATGAAGAAATAATTAACAAATGCATTAAGATTCTGTTTATAGCCCTAACCAGTTTGGTTCAGTGGATAGAGCATCGGCCTGTGGACTCAAGGGTCCCAGGTTCGATTCTGGTCAAGGGCATGTACCTTGGTTGCAGGCACATCCCCAGTTGGGGGTGTGCAGGAGGCAGCTGATTGATGTTTCTCTCTCAATGATGTTTCTAACTCTCTCTCCCTCTCCCTTCCTCTCTGTAAAAAAATCAATAAAATATACTTTTTAAAAAAGATTCTGTTTATAGCTGTACTGTATACAGTATTTTTTTTTAGCTTAAGTAGGAGCTTATACCTTTAAAAAGGATTACTCTCCTAACTATTATGGTGGTAAGCTCTGCTACAAGACTTAAGACCTACGACAATTCACAAACCTGTGAGAATAAAGCAAAGTACCTCATATTGAATGTAATTAATATTTAAAAAACTAGAGAATACATTTTAAGGAAAAAAGATAACCCAAATTAATGAGTTTTGTAAACATGAAAAACTAATGGTTAATTTAGTGATAAAGCTGTCAATATAACTTCCTAATGAATTTTCTAATCATCTTCCTTTTATGACATTAGCCCCAGTTGATGAGACTTCCACACATAGATGAAAATGGAAAACCTTTATCAATATTGACAACCAAGCAACCCAGCGTACCACGAAAGATTCTTATACGTATGCATAGCTTTTTAGATAAAAACAAAACATTCAGAAGTTCTCTGCATAAAAATATTTGAGTTCCTATTATATGCTATATTGAGATGATAATGAATTCTGTCATACTAGAGGCCCAGTGCATGAAATTCATGCACTGCAGGGGGGAGGGGTGTGTCCCTCAGCCAGGCCTGTACCCTCTCCAACCCGGGACCCCTTGGGGGATGTCCAACTGCCAGTTTAGGCCCGATCCCACAGGGATGGGGCCTAAACTGGCAGTCGGACATCCCTCTCGTAATCCGGGACCACTGGCTCCTAACTGCTCGCCCGCCTGCCTGCCTGCCTGATCGCCCCTAACCACCTCTGCCTGCCAGCCTAATGCCCCTAACTGCTCCCCTGCCAACCTGATTGCCCCTAACTGCCCTCCCCTGCCGGCCTGATCGCCCCTAACTGCTCCCCTGCCTGCCTGATTGCCGCCTAACTGCCCTCCCCTGCCGGCCTGATCGCCCCCTAACTGCCCTCCCCTGCTGGCCTGATTGCCCCTAACTGCCCTCCCATGCTGGCCTGATCATCCCCTAACTGCCCCACTGCTGGCCTGATCGCCCCTATCTGCCCTCCCCTGCCAGCCTGATCTCCCCTAACTGCCCTCCCCTGCCAGCCTGATCACCCCTAACTGCCTCTGCCTCGGCCCCTGCCACCGTGCTTTGTCCGGAAGGACATCTAATTAGCATATTACTCTTTTATTAGTACAGGCAGTCCTCGGGTTACGTCGGACTCGGCTTACATCATTTCATGGTTACGTCACCATCTCCCAAAAAAAGTTCCGTCATTTCGACATATGTACATATGTACTTTATGTTTTTTATTATTTATTTACCACAAGGTCAGGAATTGTTATCTTTCTTTTAAATTGTTTTTACTGTTTCACTTCATTACTGCTGTGTATGTGCTCCATGTGAGTGACATACGTGCTTATGTAGGTGGGTTCCAACTTACGGTGAAAATTGACTTACGTCACACCGTAGGAACGCATCTCCGATGTAACCCAAGGAGTGCCTGTATAGATGCCTTCACCATCTTCATGCAGGCAACCCTTATGTGCCAGGCACCACTTTTGAGTGCTTAACATATATTAACACATATAATCCTCATACAAACCCATGTAATTTTACAGATGAGGAAACTTAAGCACAGAAAAACTACTGTGTAAAACTGCCTCTCTAATTCAAAGTAACAGGTATTGTGGTGCCCTGAGAGCAGAGAGAATTATAGAACAGAGGTAATATGAGCTTGCCTTAAGTCCAAATGGAAGAAATGAAGAAGAGACTATGCTTATGCACATATGTAGGGAAAGGCTTTCCAACTCTGAGATTTCTATTTGGCCTCAGCACACATAGGACACAGGCAGGAGTGATGGCAGAGACATGCAATCCACACACACAGGAAGTGTTTGAGAGCATGTGTAAACCAACTCTGGCTTTAAGAATAGCCTTTTGCTATTCTACAAGTATAGCATTCCTGACAGCTTTTTCCCAGTGGCAAAAATGAAGAGTATATGTTGACCACACTTAATTGTGTTTCAAGAGATGGGAGCTAGATATATATAAACTGACATGCTACCAGCAACAACTTTTTCTCTAGTGAGAAATACACTAGATTAACAAAAATACAATAAATAATGACACAAGCACAACCAGCTGTGTTCAGTTCATAGTTACAGTCCAGCTGTGAGTTCTCAAAATGTTCCTAATTAAGTTGGCCCTCAGTCTGACTGGACAACATTCAGATGGGCAGAACCCTACTTCAAGGGGAAAGTCTTCCCTCTTGGGCCCAATTATGGAGTCTGATTAAATAGGTAACATGGATAATCTTGGGAAATTATACAAAAATATTACTCTTGAAATCTCGATGCAACCTGATGTTCTTTATACACTTATTACTTTCCTGGTGAGGACAGTGAGTAATTACTATCTTATTCCACTTTTTTATTCACTTGAAAATTTCATTTATGATCAATGTTAGACCCACTCACTAAGAACTAAGTACTCTCCTTCTCTCTCGACTTTGTAAAACCTCACTCCTGGTTTTCCTTCTACTCCCTGGATGGCGAACTCCTCTGTCTCCTGTACTCCTCCTCTTTACCACCTCTAAATGCGGTGGGTTCAGAGGGCTTGGTCTTGGGGTCTTTTTTTCTATTCCCTTTCCATACATACATTCATCAAAGCCTGTGTGCTTATAAATCTTTATGAGGACTACTTCAAATTGATATTTCTAGCTCTCCATTCATGTTCAACTGCCTGTCTAATATCTCCACAGTGTCTCAGTGATTTTACAATTAACATATCAGAAACAAAAGTCTTGATCCTATTTGCCAAACCATTTCCCCTGCAAATCTTTCCCATCTCATTCAAGGCAGCACCATTTCCCCATCAGACTCAAACCCAACTGATTTCTTCCTTTTCTCTAACATTAACCCCCAATTCTGCCATCTATCCATCAGCAGTCAATTCTCCTTCAAATTATATACCTATAATTACCCTCTTTTCCATCTCTACTGCTACCCCTCTAATCCAGAAATCCATCCTCTCTCACCTGGATGACTATCAGCTCAAATCTTACCAGTATACCCTGCTCCAGTCTAGCAGCCAGAGCAATCTTCCTAAAAGCCAAACTGCTATATTTGGCCCAACCTCATTTTGCAATCTTACCTTGTGCCATTACATTTCCCAGCCCACTCCCCACCCCCTTCAATGCAGTCACAGCAGACTCCTTTCAGCTACTTGAACACCGGAGCAGGTATCTGCTTGAGAGTCAAAGTAAATGCAGCTTGTACCCCGAGTCCTCCACACCTTATACAGCTACCACTTTTTCTTCATTTAGTTCTCAGTTTATTTTTTTAAAATATATTTTTATTGATTTCAGAGAGGAAGGGAGAGGAAGAGATAGCAACATCAATGATGTGAGAGAATAATTGATCGGCTGCCTTCTACATGCTCCCTACTTGGGGATCGAGCCCGCAACCCGGGCATGTGCTTTTGACGGGAATTGAACCTGGGACCCTTCAGTCCGCAGGCTGATGCTCTATTCACTGAGCCAAACAAACTAGGGCTAGTTCTCAGTTTAGATGTCATCTCCTTGGAAAAGCCTTTCAAGCCTAAAACAAAAGTAGATTCCCTACTGTAAAGCTCATCCCTTGTTTGTTTTCTTCTTAGCAATTGTTGTCTGTTTACTTCCCTGTCCCTGTAAAGTAGTTTGGGTTTTTTTAAAATACAGGCTCCAGTCTGTCTTCACAGCTGAAACATAAGCTCACAAAAGTTGAAGATCCCTTTGGTCTTGTTTATAATTGAATCCCCAGTAGCCAGCACAGTGCTGATCACATAATAGGCCCTTAGAAAACGTTTGTTTCATGTTGTTAAGTAAATATTAATTTCAAAATACACTCTACTCAGCTTATTTTATTATTCACTTAACCTAGTAATAGTTATTTTCTGAACACACCAGCCCCTTACGCATTCTTATGCAATAATGTAATTTTATTTTGTTGTTTCCCAGGCCCCAATATCATTTTGAGCCTATTCACAGGCTTTCTATTAATCTCTGCCCAGCTGCTTTGTCAAACATGGAGGCTATTCTCATCCTGTGACAAATTCCTATCTCTTAACAATGTGGCAAAATGCATATCTGCTCTATCCTACCCTAATTCTAATCAGCACTTAGAAAGGGACTCATTCTACGCCATTATGAGTCAGTGTGTCAGTGGACCCCCTGCTTCCCAAGCCTGCAGCAGACTATAAGGGGCATCAATCCCAACAGTCCTTGACTATGTCTGACTTTTAAAGTTAATGTTGTAAGTACATAAGTATCAGTTTAAGCCTACCTAATCTCTTATCTAGAAAAATGTACTTTCTCAAATAGAGTATCTACTTTGTAGAACAATCAAAACTCCCAGCTGGGTCCCCAGATGTGGGCCTGACCATGGAGGAGCTGAAGGTCACTGGGTGCATTTACATGTATGTGTCCAACTGAATATCCACCTCTGACTCCCTTCACATAAAAGACTGAAAATCTGTTCAACCAAAAGTTACCATCTCCAAAATCCACAGTCAGGAGTCCCCAGCTGGCTGATTACAAAAGTGTGCTCAATTTGGTGATGTCCCAGTCCGAACACCTAACTTCTTGAAATGATGGCAAACCGGGGAACAAAAGAATATTTCAAGTATGAAGAATGATGACACTATGTATAACACCATTTTTCTACAAGAAGATTCTGTCAGCAACCAACCCAACCCACACCTCAAGTGAACTAAAAAATTGGAAAAACTACTTAACAACTTCTCCCTGCTTGAAACTGGACACATCTGGCCCATACATAATTTGATGAAGGAGACAAAATCAATTTTAGATAACAACCATATAATTTTTATAAGTATTAAATGTTTTATAATACCTATATTTACATATTTGAGTAGGCTACCTGAATTTAATACTTAGAACACTTTGTCCATTATAATACATACAGAATTCTTACTATCTATACTTCTTATTCCATGGTTTTTAAATACTATGTATTTTCACCTTCTACTACAAAGTGAACTATTAATTTCCCATTAATGCAGATAACTAAGAACAAGTAACTCTGCTACATAAAGTGGAGGCTACTTCTAATATTGTCTTTGGGGTTTATTTTAACCTTTTAGGCAAAGCTAACTTATAATAAGGTTCTTTTGGTACTGCAGTAACTAAAGCCACTTGGACACAAATTTAGAGCACAATGCACAAGGATTTCTCTCAATGTATTAAGGAATCACCTAAGACAAAATACCTATTACACAAACTCAAAATTTTTAAAGGATTTGACAGCAATACAACAGGATAGTAAATTTAATCCCTTTGTCTCTCTGAAAATTTGTCTGTCCTTTCCCTCACCTCAAATCCCAGGTGTCTGCAAAGTAGGATCATAACACTGTTAAATGTCATTTATAAACCAGGCTGTTGTAGGGCATTTACTTAAGTGATGCACAGGCTTGGCTAAGAAGGAAAATCTTTTCTCTTATACCGGAGAATGTCATTGTTAACTCAGAAAGAACTGAGAAAGACTCCTTCTATCCAATCCTATCCTACCTTAGTCAAGGGGCTGCCTGACTCCCAAACCCCTACAGTTCTCCTTTCTCAGATTCTAGAACACCCTACCCTACCCTACTCTGCCAAGCTCGGGCTCGTGCCAGTCCCCTCCTGTAGACCCCCGTTCTCACTACCAGGCCACCTGGAATCCAAAGACTGCACATGTGGGGCTCCATGAGCCTAAAACCAAAATGGTAACTGCTTAAAGCAAAAAGCAGTTTGCCACTCTTCAGAAACTCTGCTAACTTCAGGCAAGGATTTCCTCCAGCACATGCAGCTGAATGTCACCTTCTTCCAGTTCATCATTTGCATGCAGGTCTCAGATCAGTAGGCTCTGATGCATTATGCCACAGAATTTTACCCTAGCCTACAGATATGACAGCTGTTTTTTTTAATAATATTGGAGAAAAGTTTTAAAATTAATGTCTCTTAATCAGCAAAATCATAAATGAAACAAAGTCCACATGTATATGTAAAGAACAGTGGTAGTGTCTGTAAAACTGTGAATTTTCTTCTAATTCTAAGATTTCTTGGCTCATGGAACACTTATGTAGAAGAAACACATCCCAAATAAACCATAAGGATGCAAAGAATGTTGTTGTTTTTTTTCCTAGACCAAAGGGCAGAGAGGAAACCATGAAAATTCCAGTTTGTTACATAGTTTGACAGACTTGAAGGCATGTATACTGTCCAAATGAACATTCAAACATTCAAACGATTTGCATTAGAAAATTGACTTAATTTATGTTGATGTGATTAACAGTAATATTTATATTTCTTGACTAAATCAGGTAAGTGGGATTTATAAAACAATATTTAATAATCTGGGACCTATCAAATTGATGGCTATTAATTTATGTGCCTAAAGCCCACCACACCAGGCTCTGATTTCCTCATGTCATTCATATATCATCCTTTTCTTATAAATCTAGAAGTTATGAGTATAGAAGGAAATAAAAGTCTCACTTATAAATTCAGACATGGAACTGATAACAAACAGGCTGCTTTAAATTGTCAGGCCATTAAACCATTTAAATTATGTACCTCGGGCTCCTAAAGGGCAAAGCAAAGAGGAAAAATGAGTCATAATCCATGGGTAAAGAGGACAAAAGCTGATAAAAATATATATCACTTGTCTAGGGTCCAGCTGCTGGAGAACAGCATTCTAGTACTACCTCGCATCTGGCATCTAAAATCCTCTGAAATAGCAAACAGGTTCATTTTAATTCCTCCAGAGAAGGGGCAGGTATTCCCTCCTGACACCGCCCATTATTTCTCTGGACAGCTCTGACTGAAGGTGAAGCCTTTATATCAAGAAGAAAATGATTTCCTTCTAATTTAACACAGCAGTGCTAGTTCTACTCCCTGAAATCACACAGAATAAAATTAATCTCTCTTGCATTTTATGGCTCTGAAAACAGTAAAACACAGCTATTATGGCCCCCTCACTTCTCCAGATAAAATAACTCCAATTCCTTTCAAATGTACTTCACTGTCACAAATAACAATTCCCAATTTTCCTATATTAGTTGTATCTAAATTTCCTAAGTGTATAAAATGTACCCATTCTATGAAATAAGCAACACACTGAACTAGCAGAACTGAATGCTAGTCCTGGCTTTGTCATTAAACTTTATGTCTTGAGAAAACACCATTTTTCTGGGCTGGAGAGAGTGCCAGATCGTAAGTTTTCCACTTTCAATATTCTATGAGTCTATCTAAAAACAATGATTTGCAATATTGCTTTAATTTTGTTAAGAAGTTTAAAAAATACTTTATAATATTAATGAGGATCTTCTACGCTCTAAAAAAGAATAGTATTGAAGAGTCCCTGACTCTTAGATTATAATCCTGGTTGGTGGGAAGTGAGTGAGGAGACAAACAAATATTTGTCTGATATTCAACAGTGCTATGATCCTTACAAAACTACAAGCACCATGTTAAAAGGCCAAAATGACCTAGCAGTTTACTCTTACCCCAAATTGCTTTTTTCTAAATATGTGCTGTGCAATGCAGTAGTTAGTAGTCACATATGGCTACCTAAATTATAATTAAATTCAAAATTCATTAACTCAGTTGTACTAGCCTCCTTTCAAGTACAAAATAACCACAAATGGCTAGTAGTTGCATTGGACAACCTATAGAACACTTTCATTATAACAGAAAGTTCTCCTGGGGCAGTGCCATTCTAGATTGATTCACCTATATTTTGCAAGTGGAAGAAAGCACAGCAAAGACTCAAAACACTTGGGCTCTAAAATCTGGAACACCAACGTTGAAATCCTAGTTCTGCTACCTACTTGCTGTGTGACATTGAACAAGTTACTAAATCTCTATAAGCCTGTCTTCCCACCTATAAAATTCTATACTGTCTAAAACTAGTATTTACCTCAATGATAGCCATGAAGATAAAATGAGATAATGCTGGTAAAGCACTCAAACACTGGACGCTTTCAACAGCTGTTAGCTCCCTAGTATAATTAACTATTTATTCATAGATGTGTTGAACATCAACTGAATACTGAGATTTGAAATACAGAGATTAAAGAAAGAGCTCTCAACCATTGGGTAAAATAGAAAAAATGGTTGTAATATGAAGCTGCAGGACAACTGAAAACAGTGTGGTGTGGGATAGAAGGGGCACTAGACTTTAGTGAACAGCGTGCCAAGGCAGAAGTCTTAGCTCTAGTATGAGGGCTCTGGCTCTCCTTTTGGTCATTTCAAATTATTATTAGGCTTCATCTTCCATTATAGGTGAGAGTGGAGAGAGAGAGAGTCTACCTGCTATGTAATGGAACAGAGAATCAACTTCAGCTTATGGCTCTGCCTGATTCTATTATACATTTTAGAATAACATGCTGCTTCTGCACAAATATGGATTTAGATATATCTTTAAAGGCATCCCAATAAGTCCCTAAAGTACGGAGACATTCTAAATAAACAGTTCTAAATGAACATTTACAGAAAACATAGTCAAAAAGCAAATCTAATGACATACACTTAAAAATCAAAATTTGTATTGTTTTCAAAATAAAATATACTAACAAAATAGTTTTACTTATGTGCTATAATGCTTAGTTGATAAAAGATATTTAAGTCAATAAATGTAATAATCACTACAAAGATATGCTATGGATGTGCCTAAAAATACAGTTTTCAGGACATCTAAAAAGATAAAATAGCTTTGGGAATTAAAATATTACATATTAGAGCGTAATATTATACTTTCTATCTAAAGTGCTTAGGTAATAAATCTGAAATTATAACCAGTTATAAAACTGGGCAAACCTAAAACAAGTGAAAAATGTTCTGCTGCTATTATAAAATATAATCCCAGTATGATCATTTAATATATAAGTTTTTTTCAAACACATTCTTGTACTGTTCTTAAAGCAACAAATAACGGGAACAATCTATACTAATAAAAGCCTAAGTGGCCTTCGCGCTCGACGTCGCCATAAGATGGCCGCCAAATTAAAGATGGCCGCCAAACTAATAAAAGCCTAAGTGGCCGTCGCGCTCGATGTCACCATAAGATGGCCACCACAAGATGGCCATGCACACAGCGGAGGCGGGTCCTGGTGGAGTAGGCGGGTCATGGCAGGGGAGGGCAGTTGTGGGTGATCAAGCCAGCAGGGGAGGGCAGTTGGGGGCGATCAGGCCGGCAGGGGAGGGCAGTTGGGGGCAATCAGGCCAGCAGGCAGGCGAGCAGTTAGAAGCCAGTGGTCCCGGATTGTGAAAGGGATGTCCCCCAAGGGGTCCCAGATTGGAGAGGGTGCAGGCCAGGCTGAGGGACACACACCCCCGTTCACAAATTTCATGCACCGGGCCACTAATCTTATATAATAAAGAGGTAATATGCAAATTGACCCTCATGCCATCACAAGATGGCTACGCCCACAGCGGAGGCAGGGTTCCCGTAACACAAGATGGTTGCGTTCACAGCAGAGGTGGGGTTCCCATAACAAGCCGTAACAAGTGATCAGTAGGGACCTGAGGCTACGTGGCCTATATTTTATAATAGCAGGCTGGGGGACCTCAGGCTGCACCCCCCACCCCTGGCGCCTAGCTGGGGGACCTCAGGCCACACCCCCTGCCCCAGGACCGGACCAGGGGATCTCAGGCTGTGTTTCCCGCCCGGCGGGGCTTGACGAAGGACCTCAGGCCGCGCCCTTCACCCCGGACCAGGGGACCTCAGGCTGCACCCCCTGCTCTGGCGCCTGGCTGGGGGACCTCAGGCCATGCACCCTACCCCAGTGCCAGGCCGGGGGACCTGAGGGTGCACCAGGGGACCTGAGGCTGTGCCTCCCGCCTGGCGTGCGCTGGGGGACCTGAAGCTGCACCCCTCGCCCGGCGGGGCTTGATGGGGGACCTGAGGCTGCGTCCCCCACCCAGCGGGGCTTGACAGGGGACCTGAGGCTGTGCCCCCTGCCCAGTGCCAGGCCAGGGGACCTGAGGTTGTGCCCCCCCGCCCAGCAGGGCTTGACAGGGGTGGGGCCGGCCAGGTCTGGATCTCACCCATTGTGGGGGGAGGGGCGGCCGGGTCTGGGTCTCACATGATTTCGAGGCATGCACGGGCGGGAGGGGATTTGACTCTGGGTCCTGCGGCGTGCTCCAGACTCTGACAGGAGGAAGATTTTCATATACATTTTACTAATTTTCTTTCATCCCTGACACTTCTATTATAGAGAAAGGGCAAATAGCAATATTAAAATATTTCCTCTAATTAATTCCCTTTTAATGTGCACAAATTTCGTTCACCAGGCCACTATTATATATATAAAAGACCAAAAGTAATGGACAGTAAACTCATTTTATCACACTCAACGTTTTCTTTTATTAAAAAATAAACATTTTTAAACCTATAGTTAAAGGCAGATATTAAAAATGACATTTTGAAATATGTCTTCCTCAAGAACAGTTTTGAACTAAAGGTACATGACAGCAAACAATGATACCTGGAGTTCCCCATTTAAAGTAACAAGCCCTTAAGGCTCTGTGCTGGTTGTGGCCCAGGTGAAAAGTCAGCCTCAAGGTAAAGGCAAAAAGAAAACCATACATACAGGGTGGGCAAAAGTAGGTTTAGAGTTGTAATACAAATAAATAATACAATAATAAATAAGAATACAATAAACTCTGGTTCCCATGCTCACGCCTGTAAAACTAGTTTTGCCAATACTGTATACTCTTAGCAATAACCAAGGAGAACACCTTAAACTTCATAAAAGAAGGGAGGAAAATGAGAACATAAGTTTGAAACTCTGAAATGCCAATGAAACAGAAGGTAGGAGCATGCTTTCTCATTCTGTGTCACACTGTACACACACTCCAACTCTTCAGCTATCCAACCTGCAGGTGACAGGCCAAATAATTCTTCAGCTATAATTCTTGCAAGCCGCGGTTTGCCGCTCTGTTGACTAATGAGTTTGCCGACCACTGGGATAGGGGCTTAATCACAAGGAACAACAACAGCCTGTAATTATTGGAATCGAGAGTCTAGGTCAGTGGTTGGCAAACTCATTAGTCAACAGAGCGGCAAACTGCGGCTCGGGAGCTGAAGTTTGCCGACCACTGAACTATCCTAACCACTTAGTGCATACCAAATGTTACTTAAAGACTTCTGTCTTCATAAAGTTCATGAAAAACCACTGAACACCGTAAGAATGGAGTAAAAAACTCATAGGGATAAATAAAAATATTCCTCAATTATCTACACTAAAAGAAAAAGATGGATATGAACTCAGCATCCAAGATAATATAGACCCTAAATGTATATTTAAATATTACCATGTTAATGACTCCTAAGAGGCACTCCAGCATTCCACTAAACCAATATTCACTTGTATCACCTTTCAGTTATTCATATTGTTTATTTACCAAATAGTGTCCTGGTGCACAAATTCGTGCACATTGAAAGGCAATTAATTAGAACAAATATTTTAATATTGCTTTTTGCCCTTTATAATAGAAGTGTCAACCAAATTCATGATCGACAATGACAGATGGAAACACACGTGCGATTGGCGCCAATGAGAGCTTTCTATATATTGTGCATGCATGAGTCAACTTAGCCTTTTATAGATATAGAATAAACTTGCTTCATTAGACCTACTTTCTGATTTAGCTAAACTTTTTCCAGGCCAGTGAAGCATCCCAACTTCTCTTTCAGGCCATTGTCAGCAACACAGCAGTAAATATCAACACGAAGCAGATTATTATTGTAGATCACACAGGGAGAACAAGGGTAAAATATTTAACTGTAGCAGTGTTTGACTATACTCTGCGCAGTGAGAAAACCTGAAGTCATTGTCAAGTTCCACCATTTCTTACTTCTTTTCAGTCGGGTCAAGTTTCTAAGCTTTCTAAATCTCCATTTTCTGGCTAATGAAAAGAAAATAGGATTCTACAAGTCTCCTATCTACCTACTCCAGGATTTCTGTGAGGATCAAATGACATGAGGCACATGAAAATCCTTCATAGACATGTGGTTAAACTGTAAAATGTTTGCATCTGGGTATAAAGCAAGTTGGGTTCCTGGGCTGAAGAAACTCCAAGGAGGCTAGTCACTAGGGAGAGGAAGCCAGGCATTGCTATGTGATGTCATTACCCAGCACCCACTGTCACCATTTCCAGGCTGGGCTGGGCTGGGCTGTGGGCCGCATTTTGCACCATGGGGTCTTGGCAGCGTTGGCTGCGATTTGGTGGGCTGTCGCTCTGGAGTGGTGGCAGGGCCTGTGTCCCACTTGGCAGAAGCCGAGTGTTGGTTTGTCAGCACCAGATCCGCAGTGCCATTTCTTTTTAAATGGCCAGCACGTGTCATGGCAGCTCCTGCATTGAGCATCTGCCCCCTGGTAGTCAGTGCGGTCATAGTTACTGGTCGGAGAGTGGGACACTTAGGCTTTTATATACTAGTATAATATAGATAATCTAACTTGCTCCAAGAAAATTCTAAGGCAGCTTAAAACTTTTATGTAGTGTAAAGTACAAAATGAAGATATAGGTATAAAAGGGGAAGAAAAGTAGGAAAATAAAACACAACCAGAGTTAAGGTTTCTACACAAAATGCAGTTAATCACTGAAGGTGAAAAGTAAATAAGGCTATTAGCTTCTGGACTACTAAAGTAAAAAGGGAAAGCATTATCAATTTTAAGATCTGCAGAAGCCATAGAAATTGGCAGTTTCTATCAATACATAGTACCATCATTCTCCTACTCTTGGTTCTCTAAGGATCTGTATATTTTATATCCCAATTAGTTGTAACCACATCTTTAAGGATTAGGAACTACAACTGGATACCTACCTGGTATACCAGGATAGCCTACACTTGACCTAGCACAGATCTAATATTAAGCCCTCAGTAAATACTAAAGTGAACTGTAGGGGAACATGACCTAGAATTAGGTAGAGTAACAGTGTCAATATGGCATTAAGAAGGCAGACATGTACAAACACTGAGTGAAGAAATCCTTTACCTGGATAAGTACTAATTACAACATATATATGCACACAAGCACACACACATTAGGGAGTGTGATAGAAATCACTATATTTAAAAAAGTTACTTTTCAAAGGTTCCAGCTAAATACTGTCTCACAGAATTCAAGTTAAACATGGTACAAATAATATTTGAGATCGCCTTGCATGTGATTTTTTAGTTTCTTTTTTCTTAATTGAATCACAAAGAGCCACAAATGTAATTTTGAGTTAATTTCTCTAGCTACTCACATATGTGAAAAAATAAAGATTAATCAAGTTTTCAGATTAATTTAAATAGGCTAATTGAAATAAGTGAATATTCAAGAAAATTTAATTGTACTGGACAAAAAGCTGTTCCTAAAGTGGTAACTAAAATTTCTACTGGTAGTTCATCTCATGGTAAAATTCCTGAACATGCAATGAAACTAAAGCAGTCATATTTTTGTGCAAAAAATTAAAATTTAAAGTTATCAAGACTGCATTATAAAATTTACAAAAGCATTAATCAAAAAAAGGGGGGGATAGTAGGGTAATATCATGTAAGGAAAAATAACCTATAAGTAAATTACATCTAGAAAATTTTTACTTTACAAAATTCATTTTCATTTGTAATGCTAACAGCAAGACACCCATGAAAAACACACATGGTGTCTAAATAAGACAAAGGAAAATCGTTTGGGCAAAAATAAAAAGGATCCCAAATCAATTATATAGAAAAGATTCCTTTATTAACTTTTGGTCGAGAATATGTTTGTATATTTTCAGAAAACAACTCCAAGACCATGTAGATTCCTGCAACAGAGAGGAATTGACAGGTCTGCTCCAACCACAAAGACAAGAGGAGAAACAGTCCAGAGATGGAAGACGCTGACGACGCCTTGCCACGCTAGCAGTCAGCAGCTGTGCGTCGCAGCAGGTTGCCCAGGACCAAACCAGAGAGGGTCGGACCTGCATTGCCACCACATGCCCACCATCCAGATATCATTGCTGACACGTACACATAAGGAACTGTTTGACATTGAAACGGGGACTCAGAACTGTTGGACATTGAAATTGGGACTCAAACATTTTTTTGTTATTGTATGTTTATTTCTAGTCTGCAGAGGCAAGATTTTTTAAAGGAAAGAAATGGGGGAAAAATAGATACAGAGGCAAAGAAGCATTGAACAGACTGTCAAACTACAGCGGGAAGGCAGGGGAGGTTGGGGGCGGGGGTGGGCTGTAAGAGATCAACCGAAGGACTTGTACGCATGCATATAAGCATAACCAATGGATACAAGACACTAGGGGGTGGGGGGGGGGGGCAGGTAAAGGCATGTACTGGGGGATAGGGGAGGCCGGGGGGAAGGTCAATGGGAAAAAAAAAAGACATATGTACTACTATTTGTAATACTTCAAACAATAAAAAAAGGGGGGGGGGGCAAAAAAAATAAAATAAAGAGAATAATACAAAGGAAAAAAAAAGATTTTAAAAACCCTGGATTTAAATCCAAATCAACCATTTCAAGTTGTGTAACCCTGAGTAAGTTGCTTAACCCCAGACATCCCAGAGTGGTTAAAAAGACTAAGTGACATCATACATAAAAATCCTTGAAAAGCTACAAAATGCTATGTAAATATTACTGTAATGACCAAAAAAGGCAAACAATTAGTGCACTGGTGGCTCTTTCAAGAGCAGCGGTCGCCAATCAGTGGTTCGTGGACCACTGGTGGTCCGTGAGGTCCGAGAGCTTGGCGACCACTGTCCCAGAGATCAAACCTGTTTAGACACTGTGCCCAATTTCTATCTCAATGCCTTCCTGTTCTTTGATATAGTTTTGAAAAACGTTAACCCACACATTTTCCCTACATACTTATTTTCATTACTATAATTTGGAAAATACATTTTCTCTATTTAATGGCTCTCACCAACAGGAAGGTGAGATAATGGTTACGTATTGGCCTCTTCTATACTGGGAATACCTTAATTAATTTGTTAAGACAATGAAAAGTAAATCAGTTACAGGATTTACAGTTTCTGATTCAAAAGTTACTACAAAGCTCCAATAATCAAGACTGTGGTACTGGCATAATGACAGACATATAGGTCAATAAAATAAAATTGAGAGTTCAAAAATAAACCTTCACATTTAGGATCCACTCGTTTTTCAACAAGGATGTCAAGAAAATTCAATGGGGAAAATGGCCTTTTGAGCAAATGGTACTGAGATAATTGGGTATCCACAAGGAAATGAATGAAGTTGATCCTCTATCTCACACCACATACAAATGGATCAGAGACCAAAACATAAAAGCTAAACAAAAAACACTCACATGAAAAATATAGGCATAAATCTTCAGTCTTGGATTAACCAATGGTTTCTTAGAAATAACACCAATCACACAAGCAAAAACAGAAAAAATATGTAGATTAACTGGACTTTATCAAAATGTAAAACTTTTTTGCTTCAAACGCCACTATCAAGAAAGTGAAAAATATATTCACTGAATAAGAGAAGATATCTGTAAATCATATATCTGATACAGGACTTGTATCAAAAATAAAGAACAATTACAACTCCATAGTAAAAAGAGAATTTAAAAATGGACAAAGGACTTGAATAAACATTTCTTCAAAGAAGACATAAAAATGGTCAATATGAAAAAATGGTAATCATCATTACTATCCATCATGGTAATGAATGCAAATCAAAAACACAATGACATACTGCTTCACACCTACTAGGACGGCTATCATCAAAAAAGACAGACAATAACAAATGCCAAGGCTGTGGAAAAATTGAAACTCTCCCCCTTGATGGTAGGAAGGGAAAATGGTACAGCCACTTTGGGATATAATCTGGCAGTTCCCCAAAAGGTTAAACAAAGGTACTATAAGACCCAGCAATTCCACTCCTACAGAAATGAAAACTGATGTCCACACAAAACCTGTAAAAAAATATTCACAGCATTATTCATAATAGCCAAAGGGTGAAAACAACCTAAATGTCCATCAACAGATGAATAAGTAAAATATAGTATATTCATATAATAGGATATTATATAAGTAAAAATAAATAAAACACTGATGCATGTTATACATGCATGAACCTTGAGAAACATTATGCTTTGTGAAAGAAGCCAGTCACAAAAGACCACATATTGTATGATTCCATTTATAATGAAATGTCCAGAAGAGGCAAATCCATAGAGACAGAAAGTAGAGGAAGGCTGCCTAGGACTGGGTGGTGGGAGAGTTGGGAGGAAATGAGGAAGCAGTATCTGCTAAGAGATATGGTGTATCATTTTGGGGTGATAAATATGTTGTAAAATTGATTATGATGGTTACACAACTCTGTGAATATACTAAAAAAAAGCCACTGAATTTTACACTTTACATCTCAATAAAGCTATTACAATTATTTTAAAAAGTAAAGCAGAGCCTGTGTTCAATGAATTGTAGATCATTGATACATAGCAATAAAAAGTGAAAACTGCTAGTAAAACTGAACTACATCCTCTGTTTTAGTATTTCCTCCTTTTACTTGCTCAAGTACTGAATAAAAAATCAAAACCCAAACCAATCATTTTACTGTAGTCTCTACTTTCAAAAAGTAGTAAGAATCTCTGTCCCATTTCCATGCTCATAAAACTAATACAAAATTTACAAGGGGCAGCAATTCCACCTGTTAGAACTCTGTAAAGGTACAGCATAAATTTCACCCACTCAAGCCAGCTAGGCTGGTGTGTAAGGTAGTAAGCAATGCTAACCAACAGCTCAGTACCTCCAACTCAGCTGGTAATATGAAAACATTTATGAATCTGCAGAGACCTCAAAATAGAGCCTTTGCAAATCTTATGGGCCAATTATGTTATCCATGACAAGAGCTGAGGCCAAGCAAATATATCCACTATTTATAGGAAATACTTAATTATAAAACCAAATTTCACCCAAATTATGTATAATTTTCTATGCATATGGCTCTACAGATGAACAGAAACTTTTTCTTAGCTGTATCATAAAGTTTGGTTTACAAACATTAACTCTTACATTGTAATTTTTTAAAAACTCATAATTAAACTCAGCTTTATTATAAAAAACTATATTGTTGCATTTTTACCCCAAAGACAACAAAGAAAACTGAAATATGTACAGGCATGTATGAAAGATGTACAGGCATGTGTTTCCTATACAAAGAAATAATTCAACCTATTAGCAAAGTATTTTGTGGATACTTTTTTTAAAATAATGGTCAGGTTTCTTCAAAACCTGAAAAAGAATTAAACAATAACTTCCTCTAAAAAGGCCTTATGTAAACTTATCTACCTAAACTGAGTGATATAATCAGGGAGATTTTATATTCACAACAAGTTCAATACTTAAACACAGGCTAGTTAGTTCTTTCAATATGATTCCAAGAATTGCTTAATTAGGCATCATGTAAGAGATGCACCAAAATTCAGAAGTCCCATCTCTGACCTGACATACACACAGAACTGGGCTGTTCTCGTCTGTTAAGGTTCCAGAAAATAACAGTAAATCACACTCTAAAGTGGAATGCGACAGCCACGCTCTCTCACTGAGACAATTGATAAAAATCCTATACTCCAATTGCCTAAACAGGTAAACCCACAGATGTCCCTCACACATAATCTTTATCTGTGATAGCGAGCTCGCCACTACCCAAGGACCCAAAAGGATTTGAGGGGCATTCGTTACTGGGAAAGGTAAGACAAAAAGCGAGTACTAGGGGAATGGAATTTTGACTCCTTCTATGAGGTAGATAGCTTAAATTTACTAGACTTCTAGAAATTAATTCATTATGACTATTAGGACAGATGTGCAGTCAGCACAGAACATAAAAAATATCAACTACAAAAGCACCGTTAAACTTTATGCCAAAAATGAACCAAACTAAAAGTATGCTATAACTTCTCTTTCTGAAGATAGTAACCACATTCTCAATGAAATACAGATAGGCAGATTTACTATAAACCACAATCAAATATTTGACACCAAGCAATGCAAAAACCACAGTAATCCACTTAACAAACACATTGAACACATCTGTATTAAGTAGCACAAGCACATAGAGAATGTAGAACTAATCACCATTTACCAATCAGCAACAGCATAGAGGATCCTTTACTTGCCAAAGGGGAGCACCACATACATGAAGGTGGTGGACAGGATCTTTATCTCTGCTTGATTCAGTCTAATCAACTACTTTGGATCAATAAAAGAAGCCAAAGCCACTGCACCATAAACTTCAGCCTCGCTTCTAAAGCAAACTTATTGGTATCCAATCTTCATACCATTAAGTGGATTTCCTTGCAAAGTCCCATAAACAAACAAATAAATCAAAGTACATACAGGCACACCTCATTTTATAGTGCTTCTTTACTGAGCGTCACAGACATGCCTTTTACAAATTGAAGGCAAGACCTTCTACCAGCAAAAGATTATTACTTGCTTTATTGTGACACTCCCTTTATTACGGTGGTCTGGAACAGAACCCACAATGTCTTCAAAGTACGCCTGTACCATTCTACAATGATATATATGTCAATTATATCTCAATAAAACCGGGAGAGGGGCGAAATACAACAACATATGTATCTTTCCTGAAACTGTTTAAGAGTTTATTATGTATAACATCACATTTAAAAATGCTGTTTATAAAAAACTTATGTAACCAGTAATGATATCATTAACTAAAAAGGCTCAATGAAAAAGTAAATCTCCAAATTTAAGATGACACAGTAAATTTTTCTTTTTTACTTTAAATAGAACCATGGTTTAATTATTTTATTTAAATAATAACCATTATATAATTTCTTTCCTCAGACTTAAGTTTCAGGCATGTTTACAATATGTTGGTTTAATCAAAGTTAAATTATTATCTGTAATAAATCAGAGCTAAATTAGAGTACTGTATTAGAAAATAATATATCTGATAGCAAAGTTGCAGTCAAACCATTACATAATATATTATGTGATTTCATTTATCAAAAATAAGCCTTAAACAAGCTCATTTAAACAAAGTAGTTTATTTTGCCAATAATCTGTTGTCGAAATTTAAGCAAGTATTTAAGTTGCCTATCAAAAATCTATTGTTTGTAAAAAAGTTACAAAAATAACATATGTGGTAAAACACAGCTTATTTAAAAACAAAGATTCAAACAAGTAAAGCAAATACCATCCTAAGAAATGGGATTTTAGGTTTAATTCAAACTGGAGTTCTTCTGAAATCCATTTACATGAATTGGCCACCAAAGCCTAAATAATGATCTGTCAATCTGAAAGAGCTTTGCTGTAACATGTCTTAAATGCGACAAAAAGTCTTAATTGTTCAGTAGTTTTACCTAACAAAGAAACGTGTTCTACTGAGTGAAACATTCTTTGAACATTGTTGCAAGTTTATATACTGTATACGACTCTCATGTAAAGAACCAAATTAAATTCACCACCAACATAATAAACCTTAATAGAATTTTTCCTACACAAGATAGTTGTCAACTAGCCAACTATCAATATATCCATCTGCAAAATTTTCCATTTCATTAATATCTGTAGTTTCTATCTTTACTTTCACATAAAAATAGGATCAGTAAAATCGGAAATCAGACCAAACAATAAATTCTACTGCATTCAATACTGGAAACACTTTCCTGTAATCTACCCTCTCACCTTCAATCCACAAGACTACCAATTTAAACTATGAAAACTCTGTTTTGGCCTGGTTCCAACACTGACCTCAGATCAAACAGAAAGAAATGTCTTAAAATAGCCAAACAGCCATCTTCCAACTACTGCACCAGACTGAAGATACAGTGTAAAGTTGGAGGTTATTTTTCTCCTCTTCCTCTGTGTACCTGTGTATCATTAATCATTTCCAGGCAAGGACTTGTACTTCCTATAAGTAAATTCTGACCAGAAAATTGATGACATGTGGTCAGAAAGGAGAGTGTTTTAAATTTAAAATCATTGCTTCAAATCACCCATTCTTACTTATTCACAACTGATGACTATAAGAAATAATGTAAACCAGGAAAAACGGTTTAATGTTTTGCCTCTTTAAACAATCAATTTCCAACAAGATAACAATTGAATAATTATTAAACAGCAAATATTTTAGTTACACTATTATTCTTTCATTAAAGAAATCATTTAAAACTCCAACACCTCTTCAAGTAAAAGATAATTGTATTTGTTACCCTATAATTTCATTATCTTATTGTTATTGCATTACTCTTTTTGGCAACTCCATTCTACCACTACAGACATACTTGCTGAATATTCCATTTATGCACAGAAATAATAATCACCACTGTCTTCCACAGTCACTTAAATCCAAACCCAATGTTTTTACTAATAATAAAACTACAATAATTGCACATCAGACCAACAGTTCAATGATAACTTCTGCAAAAGGAGAGGATAAATAAAAATCCACAAATACTTACCTACAGTTAGGAGGAGGATCCAACGTAATTTCTGCAAGTTCCTTCTGAATTCTTTAAAATAAAGACAAAAAAAAAAATCATGTTAAAATGTCTTCACTCTCTAAATTTGTCATTAAAAATATTATACTTTTACACTAAAGTTCCCATTTGTATGTTTTTAATTTGAAATAATACTGTATAAATCATTATATACAATAACAAAAAAGAATAATTTCTACCAAAGTTTTGACAATGCACCTACAAAAGGGTAACCAGACTGGCCACTATCACTTCATGCAGCCTGTGGAAAGCAGCACTGTGACTTAAAACGTCTTTAAACCACCGAGCTGATAACACTAACCAAATGTTCTAGTTTAAATTGGAAACTTGTGCCATATTATATATGGATCATTGCAGCTTCTGATTTGTACTAGAACATTCCCTTATAGGATGAAAAGATGATCAGATTAAACTGAATCCGACCATCCTGGTTGATCCAATCAGCTGAAGAAACGATTATCAGGATCACATTTCAACACCTGCAACTACTATCAAAATACATACGGTATTCCTCAGAAACACCTAGGTTGGAACAGGTTGAGTGAGGCTTTCAAGTTGGCACTATTCAATCTTCTGCTAGAACTATCCTATTAATATGTGAACCTTCATTTTAATGTCACTGCATGAACTTCATGCAAAGAAAAAAGGAATTTTTTAAAACTTCTATTTTCTTAGATTTTTTAACTGTACCTAACCCCTATATACATATACAAAAGCTAACAGTGCTATATTTAGCAAGCTCTCAACTATTACTCATGCATTATTAAATGTAGGCTTTATTAAACCAAATACAAAAAAAAATTTCTCAGAAGCATTTCTTCTTCTTTGCCCTGGTTTTTAAATATGAGATTCACTACTGCTGGATGCCTGTTGTCTGGTAATTACTGTGATAGAATATGGGATGATAGATGATTACAGTGCCTTAAAAAACAAAAATGTGAACAAAAACATTTACTCTCAATTTCATTCTACATCTTTTTCAAGACAAAAAAATGGAGCTACCAAAATAGATGTGACTCCTCCAAGAGGACTGGCACCAACTCCCTAAAGAAATGGCATGCTGCTAATATAATTTTCACTTCTCTAAGCCATGTGATTCAATGTTGGGAAGGCATTACAAAGTAGAGCATTCTGATAAATTCAAAGTCAAATAATTTTTCATTTTAATCCTGCCATGCCATTAATTGAGAGTTCTTTGGGGGTAAGGGGGGAACTGCTCAAACTGCTCTTTCTCTCTCTTTCTCAGCCTCAGTTTTCTGTCCTATAAAATGAAGTTCTCCAGGACAAATTCCACAATCTTTTTTATTTTTAAAACATTATTTTCGCCCTGGCTGATTTGGTTCAGTGGACAGAGCGTCAGCCTGCTGACTGAAGGGTTCTGGGTTTGATTCTGGTCAAGAGCACATGCCAGGGGTTGCGGGCTCCATCCCCAGTTGGAGGCGGGGAAGGGGGGTGCGTGCAGGAGGCAGCCCATCAATAATTCTCTCTCTTCTCTGAAATCAATAAAAATATTTTTTAAAAAAACATGATTTTCTCCTAATATGGATTCTATGATGTATTTACATCCATATAAAGCACAAATTGCCCACGATTAAACGAGTGACTTCTCAAAGATCTGATACAGCAGAACACACAAGATTATACAACAATGGGTAAGTCCAGGTTAAAGATAGCAAACTAGGCACACATTTACCTCCCACTACTTCAGGACCCCACCTGGTGGAGGAGATACAGAAAGTGAAAAAAGCAACAATCAGCAAAAAATAAGGGGGAGATCAACAATGAATGAGAAATGTCAATGTATTTCTGGAAGACAAGTGGATGGTGTAAATTAAACAGGCTGAGATGGCCAAGAGGGGGCTGCAGAGTGCATGAAGATATAATAAAGAGACATTATTCAAAGGGAAAAAAGAAAGACAACCAGAAATCTCAGAAGAAAAACACCACTGTAAGAAAATCACAGATCAAATATGAAGCTAACTAAAATGTAAAATAATTTTAATTAAATAATAGGTGTTAAGTGGGGGGGAGATTTGATATATTTTGCTTAGATGTTATGACTCACTGGGTAACCTAGAGATCATGACATTGGCCTTGTAGGAAATCCAATCCTAATGTTCTGTTTGATCTGGCACTGACTATTTAGTTATAATAAATGTTCAGACAATTTATTGGTCTTTTACTATAGATAAAGCACAGAAGATGGGTTGTAATTGCACTACACAATGTAAATGTGACTAACCTTGAAGATGTAAAATTAAGTATAGCTAATAGAAACCAGCTAAAAGTGGATGGAGGATGGATGTGAGTAGATAGAAGGGAGAATAGGTATTAATATCCCCAAAGTAGGAAACCAAGAAATATTGTTGAAATTTGAAGGAATAAGAAATAGTGACTATCTTTAACTGGGAGGAGTGAAAAGGAAGGAGGAATAGGTAAACAAGCTACATCCTCAAATTTCATAGCAAGGAGTCAAAAGGTATTATTCATGTTAACAATTCAACAGATAGATATAAGTATATTATTTAGAGTTCTGCAGAAAACTAACTAAGAAGAATTACACCCAGAGACAGCTAAAAAGCATTTGCTTCAAGGAAATAAAATTAGGATAGAAGAGTGTTTGGACAGAAAACTGTTGCTTTCCATTAAAAATGTCTCTGTAATATTTAATTTGTTACCAGAAACATGAATTACTGTTACAAATTGTTTTTAAACTAAGAGGAACAAAAGAATAGGCATTCAAAAGAGCATGTCAAAGGAAACTATTTGTAACATAAAAGAACTTCTTTGGGAATTTTCAAATAACTCATCTTGCTTTATGCTTACATTGTCCCTTTTAGTTTAGAAAAATTGATATATTATAATTTGCTGCCATAGAATTCTATTTTGGAACTTGAACCCCTCCAGACTCTATAATTCCAAATCTAATTATTCAATACAAAAAGCAATTTACTGATAAACTTGACAACTCTGAGCAATGAGTTAATATATTATACCTAAAAATGGTTGTATTTCTCTTGACAAAAAAAAAAAAAAAGATTATACTAAGAATTGCTACTTAAACGGTTGCAAGATGTCCTGCTGTTTTCAATGACAGCAATTCAATTCTATCTCAAAAGTTGTGATCATAGTATATATTAAGTTTCTCGGTCTTGACATGCGCGGTAAAGAGGGTAGCTATTTCAGGCACTGTCCCTTAGAGGGAGGAAAAATGAAAAAGTATCAATAATTCACACTTACAGTGTACCTTTCACATGATGATCTTAGACCATTAAAAGTGAATTAATCTCACAGAATTGTCTAAGAATTACTGGTTTATCAGTCCCCATTTAACAGATAAGGAAACTAAGGCTAGTTATTATAAGCTGCTAAGATGAAAGGCAATCATCTTGCTAAATCAAACAAACAAAAAGACTTCTCTCTTAACAGAACTTTTAAGACAAAATTATTTCTTTAGACATAAATCAACTAGACAATTGCCTAAATTTCC
Source organism: Plecotus auritus (assembly GCF_963455305.1). Classification (NCBI taxonomy): domain Eukaryota; kingdom Metazoa; phylum Chordata; class Mammalia; order Chiroptera; family Vespertilionidae; genus Plecotus; species Plecotus auritus. The sequence continues at coordinate 158,899,344 of NC_137773.1, read as the reverse complement.
CATTTCCACCTGGCAGTGCCACTTCTATGGTTATTATGATAAAGAATTCGGCAACTGCACATAGTTTCTGAAAAAAGTCAGAAGCAAAATACAGACTAAATTTCAGTGTCTAAGATTTCACCTAAAACCTAAACTACTCCAGGTCTGATAAAAGTACTGCTTGTGAATGTCATTGCTAAAAAGAAGGGGGAGGGGACAGTGGCAGGGAAATAACAATCTTGATTCACTGAGACTTAATTGAAGAATAGGTAACAATACTATTGGCCCAGTGCACGGATTCATGCACAGTGAAAGGAAAATAATTAGAAGGTGGGTGGCCGGGCCGGAGTGGGCAAGATGGGCTGGACATGCCCTGAAGCCAACCTCCCCAGGTCCCTCTCCTGCAGGGCGCCACCAGCTCTAAGGGCGTCTGCGGAGTGAGCGGGGACCCTCTGGCAAGTGGGGGTCCCTTAGCCTGGCTTCTGGGGATCAGGCTGAAACTGGCTCTCCGCATCCCCAAGGGGTCCCAGAGTGCGAGAGGGCACTCTGCGAAGTTGCTGTCGTACAGGGTGTGGAACACAAATGTAAGTGTGCAGTAAACCAGATTCGGGGCTGACAGTGCCCCAGCAACAACATAACCCACTGCCAAGGTGGAATCCCGCAGGCCCCGTGAAGAATCAGGCTCCCTCCTCTCTGGTTCCGGGGTGCATCAGCAGCTCCTGCATTGAGCATCTGCCCCCCTGGTGGTCAGTGGTGTCATACCTACCAGTCAGACAGTCGCTTAGCCTTTTATATATATAGATTATACAAAATGGAGACAATATGAAGTACTCATTTTAACATCAACATAATGGATTAATAGTTTAGAAAAATTAAGCAGTGTATATGTAGTGACATGTTTAAAACACACATATTTTAGGTTAAAAAATTTTCAATAACTCATTCAGTAGAACATGTGGAATGGGGATTTTTACAAAGGTGATTTCTTGACAGTTATTTAAACAAAACAAAACGAAAAACACCCTTCCCACCTAGATGACTTTCTATATTCCCCTACAGACTGCATTCCTCAGTCACTTGAGAACCCCTATTCTGACCAATTGAATCAACTGGTCAAAGCTTCCAAAATGAACTTATTCTCAAGAAGAAAACATCATGCAACTAATTACTAATGATTTTTAAATCTCATAGTAGCAACTGAATTAACCTAGAAAACATAGAGCCATTGCAAATAATAAACCTAGAGTTTAATCCTGAATGGTGACACAGTAGACACCCCCCATTATCCACAGAGGATACTGTCCAAGACCCCCAGTAGATGGATGCCTGAAACTTCAGGTAGTACAGAACCATAGATGTACTAAGTTTTTTTCCTATACATATAAACCTATGATAAAGTTTAATTTATAAATTAGGCAATTTCATAGATAGAAGAGTAGTTCTTATTACAGATCTTAACAACTTCAGCATATGATTTTTTTCTTAAGTTGAAAATTTTCACCTTTTCACTTACAGTAACACTTTATGGCTTATCCTTGGCATATTGGAATTGCCAGCATCACTACTCTTGCACTGTGAAGCCATTATTAAGAAAAATAAGGGTAACTTGAACACAAGCACTGGGATACCACAACAGTCTATCTGATAACCTAGATGGCTACTAAGTGACCAAAGAACAGGTAGACAAAAGGATGATAAAGTCCCAAATGGGAGTCAGATTTCATTATATTACTCAGAACAGCGTGCAATTTACAACTTGTGAATTACTTCTGAAATTTTCCAATTACTATTTTCGGATTGTGGTTGACTTCAGGTAACTGAAACTGCAGGAAGAGAAACCGCAAACAAGAGGAAACTTCTGTATATACAGGTGACCTCTGAACAACATTGGGGTTAGGGGCACCAACCACCTCCTAGTCAAAAATCCATGTGTAACTTTTGACTCCCCCAAAACTTAACTAACCTCCCTTGGTATCACAAGAGATTGGTTCCAGGACCACCTCTCTTATTATCAAAATGCATACATGCTCAAGCCCCTATGTAAAATGGCATAGATTGACACATACAACTGACCTTCTACATCTTTTGTTCCAACTGTGGAACAAAAACAGTACTGGTATTTATTGAAAAAAAAAATCTACATATAAGTGGACACACACAGTTCAAACCCATGCTGTTCAAGGGTCAACTGTACTATGTATCTGTGATTCTAAGAGACTACTGATTTAAAAAAAATTTTTTTTATTGATTTCAGAGGGGAGGGAGAGAGAGAGAGATAGAAACATCAATGATGAGACTCATTGATCTGCTGCCTCCTGCACAACCCCACTAGGAATCGAGCCCGGAACCCGGGTATGTTCCCTAACAGGGAACTGAACTGTGACCTCCTGGTTCATAGGTCGACAACCCCAGAGCCACATTGACCAGGCAAGACCAATGATTTTTAAGACACTCTCAATTAAATGATTGTGCACATCAACTGTAAGGTGCATCCTGATTTCAGAAACATTAAAAAGTTTTAAATGTACATTTAAAATCAAGAAAATACAATAATTACAAAAAATTATCTATAAAGAATACTACTTCATTCTCATGTGGAAAACAAACTTAGATCAGCCCATATAATAAAAGTTCACACTGGAATACAGTAAAATCCACCTTGCAACCTAACTAAAATTTACAGTCTAAAAACCAAGTATCATTCTTAGAACAGTATTATATTGTGTCCAATACAATCTCAATGTCTAGTCTGAACAAAGTGAATCTGGAATAAATGTGATTTAAAATTCACATTTACAGATGTGTCAATACATGAAAGAAGTAGTACAATCAATTCAATGAAGAGATCAAAGCAGATGTTTTATGAAATTGATGAGTCAATTTAATATCATCAAAACTTGTCACTGCAGACATAGTGCCACTACATACTTGCAAATATAACAAGAGTGATACAGACATGTTTCTACACCAAATTATTAATTTTACAATTACAGTACATTTCATGCAATTGAGCACTGTTGTGCAAAGTACTTTTCTTGAGTTACTATAAAATGTATACAATTATAGCATCTGAGTGTTTCTAGTTTAACAACAGCATTAAGTCCTCAGAGGTTAATATATACCTCATTTTCCTAAAGTTTATTAAATGGACTTGAAAAATGTTATTATAGACTTTAGCTTGCACAAAGTCTATAAATGACAGGATCAGTGTATGACACCTTACTACATACCAAATAAATGCTTTATCACATTCAGTCCTCACAACAGCCCTGTGAATATGGTGCATTGTGTCCATTTTACAGAAGAGGAAACTTAGGCTTAGAAATGTTAAATTATGTCTCTAAGATGACAGGGCTACTAAATGCCAGAACCTAGACTCAAACCCAGATCCTATCTCTAGAGTCCAAGCTCTGCACTTCTTCTGATTAACTATCTTTCATAAATGACACTAACTGGAAAAGAATTCTCATCTGAATAAAAATCAATTATCTATAATAAAGTATAAATTAGAATTTTATTTTGAAATGACCGCTAATTTTGAATCTTTTGAACACGTTAGTACCCAGATCCTAATATCCATGGTTGTTCCAATCCCTACAATAAACTCAAAAGTCTAAGGCAACCAGTAAATAAATATTGTGACCCTACTATACGAGGCACTGTGAACATAACAGTGAATTATAAAGATGTAGGACCTTATCCTCATGATTCCCAATTTCTTTCTTAGGTCTTAGAATTAAAACAGAGATGAGGAAAAAATAATAACTTCATTACCAACTAAACTGGGGGAAGGGTGAGAATTAAGCTTTTTTTTTTTTACTTAAAAAATTAATAGTGAAGCAGCATTTTTATATTTAAAACAAATGGTAAATGACTAAGTTACTCACCATAAACCACCCAGAGACCACCTAGAGGAAGGTAATGATTCAAATTTGAAAATTACTGATTCACAAGAATGAATTTGCCAATGGATTCTTTCAGCCAAGAAGCAACTCAAAAAATGTATGTGTCCTGGTCAGGTGGCTCAGTTGGTTGGAGCATCATCCTGTACACCAAAAGGTTGCGGTTCAACTTCCGTTCAGGGCACATTCCTAGGTTTGGGGTTCAGTCCTCAGTCGGGGAGTTTATGGGAGACAACTGATTTATGTTTCTCTCTCACATGGATCTTTCTCTTCCATTCTCTCCCTTCCTCTCTCTAATATCAATAAACATATCCTCTGGTGAGGTTAAAAAAAATTATACTTCTTACTTTCACCAATGTAAAAATACCAATTTCTATTACATGACAATCAGATACACACACACCATTTTATCCCCTATTTAAAGGGTAGGGGGAGAAAAACTAGGTTACAATATATAATCTACACTTTGTACACACTGTAATAAAATGAAGTAAAAGATGACCTATGTACTTGAAAAATCTCAGGTATACTTCACTTTCACACATTATACAGTTTACGCTCTTTCATAAGCAGAATTTGGTATTTGCTACATCACCCAAGAAATATGATTTTTGAGGTATTTTATGGTGGTGCTGCCAGCCAAGGGAAACAGCAGGGCCTCATGAACACCGACAGGCGTCTTTGCTGACTAGCAGTCCTGGGCAAGCAGAGCACAGACCTAGCAGAAGCCCTCTGCGGATCCTGCAGCCCATCCTCTCCCTTTTCTGACAAGCTGAAGAGGCCCTGTAAAAACCCTCACTGGAAGCTGAGGACTGGATTCAAGTTTCCTCATTTACATAGGGCCACAATCTGTTCTTGAATATCTCTTACCCACCCACCCCCAAACCCCTTTCTTTCATCTAATTTTCATATTTTCTCCACTCCCACCTTTCTAATCCATCATAATTCCACCCCCGCTACTTCCCAGTAGCAGGTAATTTTGTGTTGTGGCCAAGTAGCAGAGGGGTAGGGTCAGCCAACTGAAGCTCTCTGGACTTGTGGTGTGATAGCAAAAATAAACTGAACACTTTCCCCTACACTAGCAAGTTCTAGTGTAGAGGTTTAAAGTTCAAGTATGGCTTTCACACAACTCCTTCAACAGAGGTCAGGAATCAGCAATACACTTCTGGGAAGGGGAAACTGACCACCCTAGTCCATGGAATACTGACCACTCACCATCACTCCAACTTCTCTCCCTAAAATGTCATGTCCCACCAGGGGGCCTGAGAAGGTTCTTCCCAATCCTGAGGATTGACTAGGCCAGAGGGAAACATGGTCTAATCTTTGGGAAAAGAGTTCCCCCAACTCTATACTCTCCAATAAAATAGGAAGCTATCTTTCAGTATTTTTAGACTGCTTAAAATTTACAGACTGCTCTTATATACTAGTATACTTCCTTTTTAATATGAAAATGTATTAAAACAAAACAAGAATATGAAATCACAGTATCAGAACTCTACTAAATTTAATTCTTTAAACTGTTTCCAAGAGATATTCAATAATGAAACAATATGAAAGCAGATTCCATCTGCTGAGTCCATTAACATGCCAATGATCATAAGCAATTGATGTGGCAATAGAGAATCATTCAAATATCTACCTTCCAGATGTATCTATTTTCTAGAGAAAAAGAAAATCTTTATCAAGACTGACCCACTGCCTAACTTAATGAAACCAAGGTGCTTTTGTTATAAACTCTGGCATTTCCCACTTTATGAACAGGGAGTAGCAGAAAATATACAATCATTCAGTAACTACTTTAATAGGTTCCTACTCTCTACTCTGTATTACTGAACAGAATGAAATATTTATGGTCAAGTAACTATAAAGCAAACCATCATACTTTAACATGCATTTTCCTGTATATGCTCACCTACATAAACACACACAAACACACTAAGAATATGTATTTTATTAATTTGCCATGCTATTTCACTGACTTTAAATACCAAAAAGTTAACCTTGCCTACAACTAAAACCATGTAAAAGAAATAATCTTGAAGAAGAAAAATCATGAACTTCATGGTCCACACCCAAAAATAAAAATGATTAAATGCAACAGAAAGACAGAAGTTAAGACAATAAATTGATACTAAAAGTAAAAAGGTTACAATGACTAAGGTACCTTTTAGCACTAGTTGACAATTTAGCAGCTGTTTTGCTGGATAGTTTCCCCTCCTTTTTCTTGGGCTGAACTTGTTCTCTTTCTGGTTCCTGCTGAACACTTTCACGTTGGTCTCCATCAGAACTTCCTCCACTAGTGCTGGGACTGTCATCAACTCTTTGGGCCTCAGTGGACATTTTAGATCCTAATTTAAAGAAGCAAAAAACATTTATTTAGTTGTGGGAAAACTATTAACAAGGTGCCTCGAAAATAGAGAAGAAATGAGCCTCAAAGTAGAAAAAGTAAAGCTAATATAAAATGAATAAATTGGTCATTTACAAAACAGCTTTGGGAATTAACAAAACTTTAATCCACTGAAAATATACTGAGAAGAGAAATGAAAACATATAAAATATATAAACAAAATGTTCACAGCAACATTATTCATAGAGAAAACAATTCAAACGTCTATTAACTGATGAATGAATAAACCAAATGTGATATATCCACATAATAAATACTACTCAGCCACATAAAGGAATGAAGCACAGTATCCACATGCTACACCATGGATGAACTTTGAAAACATATGCTAAGTAAAAGAAGCCAGTCACAAAGGACCATAAACTGTATGATTCCACTTATATGAATGTCCAGAATAAGCAAATCCACAGAGACAGAAAAGTGATGAGTGGATGCCAGGGACTAAGAGTGAGGGAAGAATGGGGAAGAACTGCTAATAGGTACAAAATTTCCTTTGGGGTGGTGAAAATGTTCCAAAATTAGTTAATGGTGATCTTGCACAACTGTACATACTCTATAAACCAGAGTTATACATTTTAAAAGGGTGAATTTTATAGTATGTGAATTATCTATATATATAAAAAGCCAGCAACCGGAACACTGTAACGACCAAATGACCGGTCGCTATGACACCCACTGCGGCCAGCCAGCAAACCTGCCTGATTTGGGGTGGGGCCGGCCAGCCAACTTCCCGCAGCCTCTCCCCCGAGCCAGCCCTGCTGCCAGTCGGCCTCTCCCACCTGATCAAGGGCGGGGCAGCAGGCCAACCCCTGCGCAGCCCCTCCCCCTGGCCAGCCCCGCCCCTGATCGCCCCCCCCCACCCCCGCGGCCCCCCCCATCCCATCGGCTCATGGAGCCTCCCCCCAGCTGGCCCCAAACCAAATCGGCCCCACACACACCAATTGGGGGCAGGGTCAGCCAACCACCCACAGCCCCTCCCCACGGCTGGTCCCAAGCCCAATCAGCCCCCACCACCCCAATCGGCCCACGGCCCCTCCCCCCAGCCAGCTTTGCCCCCGATTGCCCCCCCCAACTCTGATGAGGGACAAGGCCAGCTGCTACCGCCTGTGGCCCCTCCCCTGATTGGCCCACACACACACCAATCGGGAGCAAGGACCACCGGCCAATCGCCCACGGCTCCTCCCCTCTGGCCGGCACGGCCCTGATTGGGCCCCGATAGGGGCAGGCTGGCCAGCCAACCTCCCGCCATCTCCTCCTCCCAACAGGCCCAGCCCCTATCCGCCCCAATTGGGGCCGGGCCAGCCGGTCCCCACCTGTGCACAAATTCATGCACTGGGCCTCTAGTACTCAATAAAGCTGTTACCATAAAAAAAAAAAAAAAAAATGAGGGCCCACTTTCCACTAGGCTCTGTGCTAGGCAATTTGGTCCCACAAACATGAGAAATTTAGTCTAATGGGTAAACCAACTTGCTAAATGCTATCAGGTTAGTAAAAAACAGCTACAGGAACAGGAAAACGAGGGACACTTTCCCATCCACATACAATGAACACATGCTCAGGACAGGGCTAAGGTTAAAATCTTTTCAACTAATAGATGGTTTTCAGTAACCTTTGTGATAACAGAAGAACACAGAGGCCTGCATGATTCTAAATAAAAACTGAACCGTATAATGGTGTCAGCATCGATCCAGCAATATACCAGCAACCATGTTTCACAAGAGACGGAGACTGTATTAAGACACTGAAGGATTCCTTTTTTCCCCCAGTCTCAATGAAATATCCCTCAAGGCTTTCAAATTCCCTTTGCTCTGAGTTCATGTTCCCCAAGCAGCTCTGATTGCCAACTCAATTTCCTCAGTACCTTGATACGTAAGTAGCTGTTATAATCTAAATAGCAGACATTAAAAAAAACTGCAGTAAGTGAAAAGGAATATCCCCTCTCATCTGTCATTCTATCATAATTAATTCCTGAATTTGAATACTAGAATATATCCCTTAAGACCCAACTAGCTTAGAGTGTACAGACAAATCCAAAACTAACCTGACAAAGCTGATGTCTAGAATCTAAAAGGGCCCTGTGCTCACCACATTACTGTCACTTAATAACCACTTTGAGCACAATATAACTACCTTCTCAAGCACTTTTCTTTAAAAAAAAAAAAAAAAAAAAAAACTGAACTAGATACCTATAAGAAGTGACCTTACCAACACAAAATATACCTTTAAAAATCACAAATAAATGAAACAAATTCCTTTTGAAAAGATACTGTATTTCTCCTAACCAAATTAGGACTTGAAATAAACTATATTTGATCAAGGATAATTATTAATATGTAAAGGATGCCTCAAATAAAGCACTGTTTTTTATTATTATAATTAGCCCAAATGTATAGCTAGTTGACAATGATGAAAATCCATCATCACCAAAGATTCAACTTGTAGCTTGCTCTATCAAAGAGATTTCATATTACAGACCTTTAATGGATTAAAATTTTTATGGTAAGACATACCAAAGAGTATTGCAAGAGAATGGAAAATTCAGGAAGCACAGAGAGGTGAAGAGTCCAAAGAAAATACAGAATGCTTTCAATGAGATAGCACACAAATACACCACCACCACCCCTCTCAACTCCAACAGCTCTCATCCCCCATCCCCCAAGCCAAACCAAAATAGGTCTGCCCAAGCAGCTCTGAAACACACTGACAGGGTATCTGACTGCTTTTCTACCTCGGCTGTAAATGGGGAGCATCAGTCTCCACAGCTGTGACATCTTTTATGAGCACTTAATATGAGACTTTAATCTATTAAAGTCACTTAATAGAATACTGAAATTTTATATCAGTATGTTTCACATCTAGCTCTAACAGTCCTAACATATTTCTCGCTTTCTTTCCTTCATTTTAATTTCATTTTAATTCTCATCCTTGGACTCAAGATTGTTCTCAGCTTATTTCTTTCAGTTACAATATATCAGAAGTTTAAAACCTTGTAAGTATGTACATAATAGTATTTAGATAGAGCAGATGTGCATGGAGTCAGAAAGAGAAAAATTCTCGGGGAAAGGCCCTAGGATATTACAAAATGCTACCGGCAATATTTTAAGCAATGTGAAATGAGTGAGAAATCACTTTATACATCTTAAACCAGAAGCAATTCATTACATGATAAATACATGGAAACCTAAATGAAGTAAATTTGTTACTAAAGGTGGAGCTTCGGTTTAATAAACTATGTCTAGAGTTTCATTATATTTGTATATTTCATTAGTTATAAAGCTACATATTCTTCTTAATAGTCTTATTTACGTGCATTTACACACTATCTAACAATGCCATGCGTATATAATATTCAGTGATATAATTAATATGAGCTATAAACTGAAACCCAAATTTCATAAACTGCTGCAGAATAGCAGGGGACTATTAAAAATACTATTTAAAATACCCAACTAGATGTATAACATATAGTTTCAGAAAAAAGAAAAAAAATCCTTCCACTTTTGACATAAGATACTTATTTCATCCAAATCTTCACCTAGGAATGGTAAATTCATCTGAGGTCACTAGTAACCACTACAGAACCTTTTAGAAACAAAGTTTTCATATCTTTTTTTAAATATTGAGAGCAAGGAAAATTTCTGCTGTTTTGTTTTTTGAATGACTAATTACAGAAAAAGTGTTTAAAAAAATTATTACACCATCCAAGCAGCAACTTATTTCTATGACAAAAATATTCTATAAGCATTTTAATTAGTTATAAGTATGAAGTTGGTGTTTGTCTAAAGTGCAAATGAATAAAAATTCCTGAATTAAAACTCTTTTGCCCTGGCCCAGTAGCTCAGTTGGTTAGGGTGGCCCATACCCTAAGATTTCAGGTTTGATAGTAGGTCAGAGCACAGCAAGAATCAACCAATGAATGCATAAATAAGTGGAACAACAAATCCATGTTTCTTTCTCAAAAAATCAATCAATAAATTTTAAAAACTCTTTAAATGTTTTCTAAAAGCATCATTTTAAAATTTTCTTTAAGATTAGTTCCTAAATAGCTACTTTGATCCAAACATCTAATCTAGAGGGAAGATAAATTTAAATTCCAGGTCTATAAATAGAGCTACTGATCAATGTTAGTTTCGAAGATATTAAGGTATTTCAATTTATATTTTTACTTTGGACTCAGTGTAAAACTTGGTTTCTAAACATAAAATAGTAAGGTAGACTTTCTTCAAATATGTGCTAAATTATTGATATTGTTCCTTCTTCAACACACAAATTACCTAAACCTGTATTAGCTATGTACTCTCTGTTGGAATTATAGTCCTGGAAATCAGCAACATATAGTGAATGAAACTCACATGTTCCATAAAAATGAAATGATTTGGTTATAAATATTATTGATAACATAAAAGCAACTAAATTCACTCCATAAATCCGGATTACTGTCCAGATAAGCCTTATAACTGTATCTTACGGTATAAAACTGCAAATGCAAGTGTTCTTTGGAGCTTTTAAAACAGGAAAACGCTTAATTCTGTGATCTGATATCCCTCTGTCTTCCTACTCACGTTTCTAAACTTTTCTAAAATGTAAAATAATTTATATTATATGCAAAACATCTAGCAATATCCAGCTTTTAACTTATGTGTAAAGATATACACACAGGAAATAATTATGGAACATCGATTTTTTGAGAAAGATGCTATGTTCTGGGGAAGATAGAATGGGGTATGACATTATATGAAAACCCTCCATCAAGGGCATCTGCCCATATACCAAGGAGCTTCCAAACTGTCTGAATAAACACAAATATTTAGATTCCAAGGTCCAGACTGAATTATCCCATATTCAAAAACATACTTTTTAAAGAACCATGGATTTTTAAAAAAAAATAATTTTTAAGGTAAATCGCAGCACTTCCTTTTGTACTTTAAAAAAATTTTAGTAGACTCTCAAGTATACACGATACAAAACGATGAATCTTGAAAACATGCAAGTAGGTCTAACAGTCACGGAGCCTAGGATGATGTCTTTCTAAACCGGCCTTAATTTCCTTAAGGGAAGATGGATTGGACATTTCTGGTTTGGTCGTAAAGGGGGGGTGGGGTGGGGGGAGCCACAAGAAGCTACGCTTTATCTTCATTAGAAATGGTAAAGGGCAAAAGGATCAAAACATTATGAGAGAAGAGAGGGGGAGAAGAGGAGGTGGGGAGGGGGGCAGAGGGATTCTAGTTTCCAACCAGGCCAGTGGGGGCTGCAGAGAAGAGACCAGAGGGGGGAAAATGGGCTTCAGCTCCAAAGTGTGACAAGCGCTGGGCTTCACAAAAGACCAATACAACACACACTCCACACCAGTGCACACACAACCCCCCCCCCCCCCACCGCCCCAAGGTCCTCCCCGGGCGGCCCTCGGGGGTGCGGCGGCGGCACCGGCCAGGAGGGACACCATGTGCAGCAATTATGCAATTAGGGAAAATAGCAAAAGATCAAGCCGGGCACTTTCCACCGTGACATTTATCCTGTACTTTTGCAAAGACTTAGTTCCAGGATGCGGCTGGGAGAGGGAAGGGGCTGGAAGGGTGGCGAAGGATGGGGAACTGAGAACAGAAGAGGGTAGAAGATGGGTAGGGAGGGGAGAGCAGAAGGGGGGCGGAGGTGGAAGGGAAGGAGGGGGAGGGGTGGAAAGGGCGAGAAACCGGGGCAGGAGGCTCGAGGGAGGGGGCGCAGGGAATGGGCACGCGGGGGAGCGGGCAGGGAAGGAACTAGGGCGCGATCGGCGTGAGCAGAGACCTGCGACGTGGAGGGGAAGGTGGGGGGTCGCTCGCCAAAGAGAGGACGCCCGAGGGTGGGGGGGGGCCCGATGCGACCAGAGCGAATACCTGAGGGAGGGGCGCCGCGCAGGTCGGGGGCTCCAGCCCAAGCGCGGGGAGAGAGAGCGGCGGAGGCGTGGGGAGGAGGACAGGGGAGGCCCCGAGTACTGGGTGTCCCCGCAGACCGTCTAGTCACCGAGAGCCGGACCACGCACCGGACCGCCCGGCCACGCCTGTCCCCGCCGCGGTCGCGCCCGCCCAGACTCACCCTCCGCGCCGCCGCCGCCGCCGCCCCCAGCCGTCCCAGCTCCGGCTCCCGAGGCTGCTGCCCCCCGCTGCTGCGGTGGTCGCCCCTGAGTCCTGGAAAGTGAAGCTACCGCCTCCAAGAGCCGCTGCCTCCGCCCGGCCGTCCGCGCGCGCGCCCGCCAGTGCGCGTGCCCGCGCGCCTGCCCGGGAGAGACCGCGAGAGCGCGAGCCCCACGTCGGCCGCGCCGCGCGCGCCTCCCGCCCCCCCGTCCGCCCCGCCCTCCTCCTCCCGGCGCGCGACCGCGAGGGGCGGGGCGAGCGCGCGCGCACGGGGGGGCTACCCCGCCTGCCGGGCGCGGGGGGACGGGAAGGTGGCGTGGAAAAGTAAAGTGACAGCCGAGTCCCGCGGGCGGGCAGCGGTCGGGGTGGGCGAGGAACGCCCCACATTAAAGAGACGGCAGGGACCGGGAGGGGTGAGGGAAACCGAGGCTGACGGGACGACTCGAGGGAGGGGACGCGGGGACCTTGACGGGCACGCGCATTAAAGGGAAATACTGGCTGGGGGTGGGAGTTTCCCCCAAGACCAAGCTGGGGGAGGGGTTGTACCCCGATCCCCTGCAGCCCGCGGCCTCACACTTGCCCCAGAGCGTTCGCAGAGTGGCTGCAGGGTCTGACCCTGTTGACACGCTAAACAGAACCCGGACCCGTGGTGCCCACATGCACCCAAGATGAGAAAACTTCGCGCTGGCCTGGAAAGTTCGCCCAGGCTGAGCCCCTCTCTGCACCCTGCATTGCAACACGAAGGTCCCTCTGCCTTTGGCCTGAGCCTGGCCCAGAATGTACAACTGTAGCCATTTAGCCCTAGGATATGGGGGGAAGAGGAGAGGAGCACTAACAGTGCGCATGGAAAGCTGCCTAATGCCCAGTTGAAAAGTATGGAAACCGTAGCAGCTCTATGGGTGACCCAGAGAATGTTAAGTTTCCCTAGAATCTTCACCCCCAAATAACCATTTAAACACACACACACACACACACACACACACACACACACACACACACAACTACCCCTGCATTGCAAACTCAACTTCCACAAAATTTCCCCCACCCCAGCTCCTCTTACCAGCTGAGTGCTATCGCTACTGCCAACCCTCTCCTATATGGAAAGAGCTGTCACTTGTACGTGTACTGCCCAGACCCCGCAGAGCCCACCCTAGCACAAGCAGCCTACGGAAGTCAGTGCAGTAACACCCCAGGGACAGGAGCAAGTCAGGATCCATGCATATGTCGGGAAATGAAAATCCTCTTATCAAATGCCTTCTTCAAGAATTGACTGTTTCTTTATAACATTCCTGAAAATTGCCAAAAACAAGTATTGGCTTCCAGCGTCCATAAATAACATTGAGGAATAAGTAGGTGCGCTCTTGTGTATCACTTCCATGTATCACTCAAGGTTGTGAACAGGCCCCGTTACCCTTGAATTCTAAAATATATATTGGAAGATTAGAAATTTGCATATCCTGGGATCATCATCAATTACATGGCCCTCTACACCTCTCACATGGTACAATATATTAGTAGGAAAACATGACGTAACACACCAAGTTTGCTTTTTAATATTTCAAATGTGACCAAAATAGAGAATTTCATAGACTGCCTAAAATGTGTGCATACTTCATTTCACCTCATGAAACCTTTGTGCATTAATATTTTCATTTCAGTGATTGTGTTTCAATATGTTTTGCAATTGTTTGGTAGGGATAAATGACTGAATCCCCATTTCCTAGGTCTCCATGCTTTTCTCCACATAAACTGCTCTTACGTATACTCTTAGGTATATATCCTGTTAGTTTTTGCTCGTTCACAATGAATATTTTATAAGGAAGTTCTCTTCTGTTACAGAAAGTATCAAAGTTGCTTTTTAGTCCTGGTCATTGGCGGCTGGGGGCCAGGGATACAGCAAGGTCAACTTCCAACTTTATGAAGGGATTGGAAGGGTTTTACTGCTTCAACACTGAAGCTGTGGTTGCTACAGTACTTCATTTATCTGGAGATGTCTTAACTGCTATATGCCATTTACTGAGTTTAAGAAGGTACAATACAAATCAGAGTTACCTTTTTCATTGATTCAAGAACTATATATTGAGTAACACACACTGTCTCTAGATGGATGAGATATGGCATTGAGTAAAAGAGGAAACTCCATGTCCTGGACCCTTCTCTTTGTTTTATACAGGACATCCAATTCATCAGCAAATGCTGTTGACTCTGCCTTCATAAACATATCCTGAAAGTACCCACTTCCTCCTACCATACGGTATGGAACATAGGTCTCTCGTCAGGACCTCCAGTGGCTTCTCATCCTAGAGCAGCAGCCAAAGTCCTGACAATGGCTACATGACCCTACCTGATCTGCCCACCGTCACCAACCAGGACTCCTCTGACCTCGTGGTTGTACAACTTCACCCTATCCTCATCTCCCTCCAGCCAACTAACCTCCTTGCTGTTAGAGAACCCACCAAACATTTCTCAGCCTCAAGACTTGTGACTCGTAATTTTCTATCTCTAGAACATTCTTCCCTCCCACCCCTCCCCACAGCACTTCCTGTCCCCCTCCTTTGCTTTATTTTTTTTTTCATAATCATCATAATAAATCTGACATACTATGTTTCTTTGTTATTTGTTTATTTTAGTTGTCCCTTCTCCCCCACTTCTCCCTCTTTCCTGCCTCCATATATAAGCATGTTGAGAGCAAGGATCTTTTTTGGCTGGGGTTCATTGGTATATATATTTAATAAATACTGGTTGAGTGAATGAAATTGACCTCTTTCAGTTGATGACAATAATAGACATTGTTTTCATTTCTTCAATAATAATAATTAGCATTTACTGTGCTTTTCATTTGTACCAGGCTAAGTTCTAGCACTTTACATATACTAGCTCACAGACACCCATAATGTCTCTTTCATTCCATCCGCCCTGCTGTACCGATGAGAACACTGAAGTGCAGAGATTAAGTCCCTTACCCACAGGGATGCAGCTAGTGAATAGCAGAGCTGGGATTTGAAAACAGCAGTTTGGCTCGGGAGTCTGTGAACTTCAGGACACGTTAGCATGAGCCAGTGCTAACAAACATATATTTTACTTGCTTTTTCTCAGTTCCTTTCCCCTGAGACCCAAATTTAGTCTCCAAAGCAAATAGTTCACCTTCCTTGTACTTCCTGCTCTGGTCCATCAATCCATCATCATGAATTCACTCTCTCCTTTCCTATACTTCTTATTTCTGAGCTTTAATTTAGAGCCTACACTTTACCCCCCCTAAAATGGGCAAATAGGAATGTTTTTGTGCAGTGTGTGTGTGGGGGGGGAGCTTCTTATAACTTTTGTTATTGCCAACTTCATGAATAGGTAGAATCACAGTCAGTTAAGTTTGACTGGAAGAGCAATAGAAAAGACTTCTCTGAAGATAACTGGGCTGGATTTCAGCAAAACTCATCATACTGTTAGAGCTTCTGCTTGTTTAGGCAGCTTTTATTCTTGTTAGACACCCAAAGATCAGGGATTGTTAAATATTTGGTTTGTACCCCCTGAAGAAAATATCACATTGAGTTCAATGTACCAAAGATTAGGACCCTGAGAGAAGAGAATGAAAGACAATAATCACTTGCTTACAGCCTGACTTGAAAAGAACTGTTTCGGAAACCCTGTGGTTACTCTGAATGTCATGGAAACTTAAGAAGGGCAACACCCATCTGGGAAAATTTAAGCTCTTTTAGAACCAAGATCCTAGATCCCATTACCTACCAACAAGGAGGCAGGCACCAGGTGCTTAACAAAGGTTTGTTGCAAAAACGCATAAATGAATTCCTAACGGGGAATGGAAGAGTGCTGAGGACAAATACCCTGACTTCCAACACTCGATCAGGGACTGCTACCCATGCTGTTATGTACGATTGTATATGCTGCAAACTGCAAAATATCAGGGGGCACCCATGGCTTAAACTAAGATGCAAACACAGAACTGACTGCTCCTCTTTCCCCTAATCTCTGCCCAATGGTAGTCAGTCTCTAGGATGGTCCCAAGGATCCTTGCTCCCTGGTATTCATACCCTTGTGTAGTCCCCTCCCACATCATACCAGGGTTGGTATAAGACTAAAAAGGGATAATACAGCACTTCCGAAGCTAGCAACCATAATGTGAGCAGCCACATGGAGAGGCCTATGTGGGTAGGAACTGAGGTCTCCCACTAACAACCACATGAGTGAGCTTGGCAAACAGGTCATTCCACCTCAGCCAAGCCTTCCGATGATACAAACCTGCTTGGCTTCTTCAGTGCAACCTCATGAAAGACCCTGAGCCAGAGATACCCAGCTAAGCCACCGTTGAACCTTGAGATAATAAATGTTTGTTATTTCCAGCTGCGAAGTTTGAAGGATAATTTGTTATGCCGCAGCAGATAATTAATATACATGCTTTCTGTTCTCCTGTGATGAAGTTCCCGCCTCAAGTCCTCTATGCATCAAGGATGTTTCTGTAGAGCAGAGTCTTACTCCTGAAATGGGCTATTGGATCCAACTGCCCAGAAGCACAGAGGGGATAAGTAGGTGCTTAGTTATGGGGAAAGGGTCTGAAGAGAAAGCAGAGGCTAGGAATGGAAAAAAAGAAACATGGTTCAGAGGGGCCATCTTTGGACCCCGTAGGAGTAAGAAAGGAAGCATCTGCTCAGAAAAAGATGCTTTTCAGAACAAAGGAAAGAATAATGACTTGTGAGAGTCAGACCTTTGTTCAGCAGTGAGATTGTAGATAAGGTTTTTTTTTTATTATAGTCATTACTAGAGGCCCGATGCATGAAGACTCATGCAAGAATGGGCCTTCCTTTCCCTGGCTGCCGGCACCGCCTTCGCTCTGGTCGGAGCCACCTTTTTGCTCAGGTCTGGAGCCGCCTTTCCGCCTTCCCACACTGCCCAGAGGCCCAGAGCAGCTGGGGGCGGGGCGGAATGCCTGTGGCAACACAAGCGTCCTTCCCTGCCCCCGGCTGCTTGGTGCCTGCATATGCAAATTAACCATCCATCTTTGTTGGGTTAATTAGCATACTCACTCCTGATTGGCTGGTGGGCATTGCGACAGTATGGTCAATTTGCATCTTACTCTTTTATTAGTGTAGATGTTGTTATTAGTATAATACATAAAAATATCTTAAACTTAGGGGAACAAGTAAAAACAGAAAGAGGGAAAGCCTTGCCCTAATGCACACCTTTCTTAGGCAGCACAGAGATGCTGTGGAACTGGGATATCTGGATTCATGATCCTGGCTCTTTTTCTTCCTTGCTGTGATCATGGACAAGTTACTTAATTTCTTAGTGACTCAAATTCCTCATCTACAAACAAGGCTTATTTTAATAGCCAAAACTTATATAGTGTATGAGAGATAATTAAATGAGTTCATATATGTAAATGACTTAAATAGGACTTGAAACAAAACTAGTATCATAGAAGTGTGAGTTGCTAGTCTTCCCAGTGGGAGGTGATGTCACCCTCAAGTCTGGGAGTTATTCTCTCACTTAAGTTTGCCACTTTTTTTTGCAAATAGTCTCCTATCAGTCACAGAAGGATGTCTATACTGTTTAAAAGCCTATGTCCCCCTCTTTGCTGTAAGCTACTCAGGGATAGAGACAATGCTTATTTATCTCTGTCCACACTTCAGAGTGAGGGGAGTCATCTTACTACTCCTGTCTATATTTGGAAATGTACAAATTTTTTATAACAGCTTTATTGAGATATAACACAACTCACCAATTTTAAATGTATAATTCAATGGTTTTAGCATACAGTGGAGCCTCATGTCTCGAACTTAATTCATTCCAGAAGGCTGTTCAAGAAGTGATTTGTTTGAAAATGGAATCATTTTTCCCCATTAGAAATAATGTGAATTGAATTAATCCCTTCCAGACCCCCAAATGATTCCCTGTTTCAACCTTTCTTATATACAGTTCATGTCTAATGTACTGTCCAATTTATAAATAAACACTTATTTTCTTAAATTTATAGAACCACCCCCTTCTAGCCTTAAAGGGACTTTTCATATATCACTGCCTCTGAAATGCTACCACCGGTTAACTGCTTTTCCTTTATCCAATCAACATCAGTTTTCCTACCTATTCAATTGTCTGTGATTGCTGCTTTGTGAGCACTTTCACATCCTTAGCAACATTAGCACTCTTGATGGCCTCTTTATGTTTTAAAATTGTGCTAATGCTCAATTTCACCAGCAACAAAAGCATTTTCTACTTTGCTTGCTGCCTTCCAGACGCTTTTTGTCATGCTGAGGTACCAGCATGAAAGGGTTGCCTGGTCGAAAACTGAAGTTTTAGTCGACAAGGGAGACATTTTTTTCTGTGAACAACTTGGTCGAGAACTGAATTGTTCAAGATGGGAGACATTCGAGAAATGAGGTTTGACTGTATTCACATATTCATGGGAAGGCACACTTTCTGTGAATGGAGAGGAATAAAGACTCTTCTACTCTCATTGATGGTCTATTCATTCTATTTTTCTATTGACCAGGGTCTACTATGAAGAACCTATAGGTAACAATTCATTTGTGCTCTCTGAGATTAATATGCAAACCAGGGTCAAATGAAATGGTAGCATCACCAGAGAACCCAAGGTTGAGGCCCCCCAGTTAGTGATTTATCTTATTGGCCTGGTCCTCAAGTTGCATCCTGGAATACGGTATCCCACCTGTATTCATTGTGTCTTCCAGGAAGCAGACCCAGATGAAGTTAGAAGTACAAGAGATTTATCTATCTATCTATGAAAGAAAAAAAGGAGAGGGGGGCAGGCATAGGCAGGAAAATCCTTCAGGCTACAGTAAAGGTTTGACACCTGTGCAAGGAGAGAGGCAGGAAGGAGGATCAGGTAGGCAGAACCTCAGACTACAGTACAACTCTGAGGAAGTCTCGCCTCGCCTAACAAAAAGCTCCAGTACAAAGACTCCCCTTATATAAAGAGGTCTCACATTGAGTAGAAATGGCCATATCCTACTTTTCCATTATGACTAGCTATTTGCTGAGACTGACTGAGAAGAGCATGTCCTTGGTTCGAAAGCTTAGATGGGTCCTGAAGCACTTACAGCTGTCAGCTAAATGAACTTGCATCTGACAGACAAGTTCTTTCTTGAAGAGTGGTCCAAGCCAGTCATCTCCAAAGTTGCATACTCCCTTGACCATTTGTGATCAGAACTCCACATTCTGGAACGTAGTGAGACACTAGACTTCTGTGTGTACCAGAATATGTGCCATGGAATTGCTAACTTGAATGACCTCCTTCACTCATACTGTTGTTCAACACCCCCACTTTAACCCAGGTTATAAACTTTGTGCTTTGATCATGGCTGATATCCTCCGCTAATGCTTCCCTGTGCTTAATAGTGAATATGTTTAATCCCATCCTGTACTAAACTTTCTTTAGACTGGCCTCAGAGAGTCAAAACAAATGCCTGAGTTCTTCTTGGGAGGCTTGGAAGGAGCAGAGTATTAGCTTTCTTTCTTTTTTAATTTTTATTTATCTATCTGCCTATTTATTTATTTATGCAAATAGCTTTATTGTTTCATTTGATCCAATGCATGGGAGAGGGCTTTAGGATGGTTCAAAGAATGGCTAGTGGTTTTGGAGAGAGGCTCAGGCAAAAGCCAGACACCAGGGGATGCAGAGGGGCCCCTCAAAGGCCTCTGGGTTCCAAAGGCTCCTAGTTGTGCTTGAGGGTGAGCCTTTGGAAGAGATACTTGCCCAGCCCAGCCTGGGGGCTGGCCAGGTTGTGGAGGTGAGCCAGGTGTGGCCCATCTTCTTGATGAGTTTCACCTGCTCACCCCGGAAGTGGTTCTCCAGGAGGTCACAGAGACGAGGGCCTGCAGCTCCAAAGGGCCTGGCTCAGGTTCCTCTCCAAGGCCAGGGCAGTTTCCATGGCGTCCTGAGTTTTGCCCACTCATCCTGGGAGTCTTCAGCGCGTCCTGGAAGAGAATGCGGCCACCGTGCTGGTTTTGCATCTTTAAGAGACGCTCGGCGCCCTCAGCTTCTCCGCCAACTCGTGGAAGAAATGGCCCACGCCCTCATGAGCCACATCCTTGAGGTCAAAAAGAAGCCCAAAGAGAGGTAGGTGTGGGGGCCCACAGATGCAGGCTGGCCAGGCGGTTGACAGCAGCCTCCATCTCGGTGGAATAATTTTGACGAATTTGGGAGCTCGTGGTTATTTGGCAATAAGGAGTTAAGGTAGAAAAAAAGCCCCATGTGTTGGCTGGTCTCAGAGGTGGTTCTGAAGGTGGTGACTGGATAAGATGCTGGAGAGTGGTCGGCGGCTGAAAGAAGGGGCGTCCCTGAGTCTGTTCCGTCCAAACACGTTGAAGCAAGAGACAGATTCGGGACCGCCGAGGGCACTGTCTACCTTTCTTATTAATGCCTAAGATTTCTCTCTCTTTTAAAAGTAATAGAAAGAGGCCTACTGAAGTATGCTCTGAAGAATACATAAGAATTCAAACATTTGCTTCCTTTTCTCCCCTAATGTGTTCCAAAACTACAACCCAAAGAGTTACACACCGCTAAGGAAGATTAAGATTGGAATACCTAAAGTCATTTTCCTACTTGGTCAAAGTGGAGGGCAGACATATGCCCTCCCCTCCATCTATCTATCCTCAGCATAACTTTGCCAAAGACACAACAAGCTGCTTTTTAACTCCTGAGTTGTAGAGTATTAATAGATAGAGACACATGGTAGGTATACCGGTTAATAATGCAGATTTTTTTCAATAGATGGAGTTACACATATGTTGATATATGTGCGATTTGATATGTATGCTATTTTGTTGTATTGACAACAAGCTTCAAAACTTCATATGTCAAATTTTCTGAAGGTGTTAACATCATAGATATTTTTACGCTTAAAAATGTCAAATTTTGTGCCAAAAAAAGAGCATTTGTGGGAAGTTTTCATTATTTTGAAGAAAAGTGCTAGCGATGGACATTACTTTGAATAAAGCACTTTTGATGTTTCTCTTGAAATTACCCTGTTTTCTTTGATCACAAAATCCACATTATTAACCGGTTAATGATTAATCCACATTATTAAACAGTTAATGATTAATCCAGATCATTAACTGGTTAATGGTTAATCCGAATTATTAACCGGTATTAATCATTAACTGGTTAGTAATTCAGATTAGTCATTAACTGGTTAATAATGCAGATTCATTATTGACCGGTTAATAATGTGGATTTTGTGATCAAAGAAAACACGATAATTTCAAGAGAAACATCAAAAGTGCTTTATTTAAAGTAATGTCCATTGCTAGCACTTTTCTTCAAAATAAAGTAATGAATTAAAACTTCTCAAAAATGCTTTTTTTTTGCACAAAACTCGACATTTTTAAGCGTAAAAATATCTATGATGTTAACACCTTCAGAAAATTTGACATGAAGTTTTGAAGCTTGTTGTCAATACAACAAAATAGCATACATATCAAGCGCATACATATCAACATATGTGGAATGCCATCTATTGAAAAAAATCCGCATCATTAACCGGTACACCTAGTAAATATCTCTCTCTATGTAGCGTATATACAATTTATTCTTAATTTGACTCTCAAAATGTATAGTAAACATTGAGTAATAAAAATTGTTTTGCAAATACTGTTAACAAACTGCTAGATTACCCCCTTCCCCAATATATAGACTAGATTTTCATCAGTGAAATCTTAGAGTATATGACGAATCAACCACATTGTTTACTGCTAAATTACATGAGTATTTCTTTCAGTCACACAATTTAGTAATGTAAACATCATACAGAATTTTTAAAGCTACTTAAGAATTGTAATTGAGCCACACACACCACTTAGTTACTTTCCCTTCCCCTTCCATGTTCTCTTTATTTTCTTTACTCTTTGTTTTCATCCCTCAGTCACAGAATCATATAGGGTCAGGGGAGGTGGAAGAGAGTGAAGAAGACGGGCCACAGCTGAGTCTAACCCATCTCAACCTAGAATTCAGAATGTGAGGTATGTATGAGGGTGGTAGAGCGAGCTCTTAGAGAGGAGCAGGGATATTTGAATGAGGACCAATGAGTGTTCTGAGAAGAACTGACCCTAAGGAAAAAAAGAGATTGGGAGGCTTGGAAAATTTCTTAAAGGACAATGAACACATCACTCTGGATAAAAGCACTTTTGAGCAGACAAACTCTGTTGGTTCCTGATTATTCCAACTCAATCCCTGCAGACTTTCAGTTAAGTCCAAGGGGAAGAAAATCTATGACTAAGAATGAACAGCTATTTGCCCATAAAATCTGTCTGACATTAGGGTGTCCTGGCTTAACAATGCACAGTGTAACATAAACAAGGGAAGGAAGTCAGGTATTGCTGTGATGAGGGAGCTGACAGAACAGTGGAAGTGGGACCAGCCGCACAATGGCTTGGCAGAGTGTCGCAGCTCTTGCCTAGGGAGGCATTGGCACAGAGCTATTTGGGGCCATCACAGGTAGACAGCAAATTACCTCTGGGATTTCATAGGCTTTGGAGGCTTCAGGAAATGTCATCACTGACAGGAGCCAGAAGTAGAAAGAATGGGCTGGATCCTGAGCACATGTAGGAGCATCTCAGAGGTGATGGTACGAGGGACTCAAAGGAGTTCAAAGCTCCTGGAAATAATGGAAAGAACGTTTCAGGATGCCCAATCCAACCACTTTCTGATTTAGAATTCTTTCAAAATAATTTGCTTAAATGTCTCCAGTGATGGGATCTCCTACCTCCCCTGATAGCGGACTCTATCTTTGGGCAGTTTTGATTTCCTTCATCCCTAAATTGCCTCGGGGTCCTTTCTCATCATGCTTTTGGGGGATACAGGATAATGCTAACAGCTCCACTGCAAGAAAGCTCTTTCATTATTTGAAAAAGGGCTAACACCTGCCTCCCGTTGTCTCCTCCCTGAAGCAAACATCCCCTTTTCTTCATTTGTGACACAAGTTTGTGTTCCCTCCCCATTTATTTCACACTCTCCAATTCATCTGTGTTTCTCTTAAAATTTGGTGTGAGTTGCTGAACACAATATTCCAGGAGGAGTCAGCTTAGCTGAGAACGGAAGGCAGCTATTTGTCACCTGTTATCTCCATCCCAGAAATTCTGGTTCCAAACTCCTAAATGTAATTTGAATGCCCTTGCTACACGGGATATTGCTTTTTAGCTAAACATTAGATTAGGGTCAAAAGAACTTTAAAAAAATTTGTTTTCAGGAGACCCACAGCCTAGAAAACAATCTTGGCAAGTCAATTCTGAATTTCTAAATCTTTATCTCTCAAATTAGCATGCACCCACCACTCCCTGGGCCTATGGAAAACAAGGTTGTCAGCATGAAAGAACAGTCGTACATTTTACCTATTTCAGAAACTCTTAATCAGTTCTCTTAGAAATGTGTTCAGGGGAAAAAACAAAGGTATTGATAGCAGGTAAGAATTATGTACTTTTAAAAAAACATATTTAATTAATTTTTTACAGAGAGGAAGGGAGAAGGATAGAGAGTTAGAAACATCGATCAGCTGCCTCCTGCACACCCACTACTGGGGATGTGCCCGCAGCCAAGATACATGCCCTTGACCGGAATCGAACCTGGGACCCTTCAGTCCGCAGGCTGACGCTCTATCCACTGGGCCAAACCGGTTAGGGCAGAATTATGTACTTTTGTTTCATATCCCTGGTAGAAGAGTAATTTAGATGGGATTTTTAAATTTGTTTTTGGAATTATATCTTGCTTCCATTTGGGTGGTAAAACTATAAACTGATTCCTTTTAGAAATTGCCAACCTGGGTTTAATCTATAAAGTATGCACAATAGCAGATTATTAGTATTTTCTTTCCAATAAGAATTTACTTTTTTTCAGCAAGAAAACTTTGTTATATAAATAGATGTACATTGTTAGCTAGAACATTTTCTGGCAAAGCCATGAATAATAATCCAAGCAGGGTAGACTACGCAATACAACTTCATTTCATTTACACTATTGACTAAACTTTTTGTCCTCCACATCACGAAATCAACTTCCCCAATATTTCCCATATTTTTATGTTCTAATTTCTAATAGCTTAGTTATATATAAACATGCCCTTGTTTGTTTCATGTCATATTTTAAAATACCAGATTGTCTCATGCTTCTTTACCTTTAGGTATTATTCCTGGAATCCTTTTGCTCCCTAACACCACTGCAGAAGTTGGTAGTTTAAACAACAGTAATCATTTATTTTGCTCATGAATCTGAAATTTGGTCAAGGCTGGGCAGGAATGGCTTATCTCTGCTTCACTGTGTCACCTGGAGCCGTCTGACTGAAGGCTGTAAGACCAGCATGTGTTGGTGCTGGCTGTCAGAGAGGGACTCAATGGGAGTCCTGAGTAGGGACCTTAGTTTCTCATGACCAGGACTCTCCATGGGCTTCTTGGCTTCTTCAGAGCATGGTGGCTGGATTCCAAAGAAAATCAGACCAAAACTACATAGTCTTTTCTAATCTAGCCCCATAAGTCACACTGTGTCATTTCTTCACATTGTATTCAAAAAAGCCATCACAAATCCAACCAGATTCACGGAGAAGGGAATTAGACTTCACCGCTTGATAGGGGAGTGAAAAGTTTCTATAGGGTTCTGTGAGACTGTAGATACTGCTACAAACATCTTTGGAATTTACAATCTGTCACAGATACATCATTTTCTTTGCCTTCCTCTCTATGTTGTCTGTGGAGTCCTGTTCACCCCACTATGCTCTGCTCAGCCAGTACTCACCTCTGCTCACCTATGTGCCTCATATTTTCACCTACAATTCCCTTTATACCATGTCTTATAATTGTACTAGAGGCCCGGTGCATGAAATTTGTGCACGGGGGGTTGGAGGATGGGGAGGCGTCCCCTCAGCTCAGCCTGCACCCTCTTCAATCCGGGACCCCTCGGACATCCCTCTCACAATCCAGGACCACTGGCTCCTAATAGCTCACCTGCCTGCCTGATTGCCCCTAACTGGACCCCTGCCAGCCTAATCACCCCTAACCACCTCTGCCTGCCGACCTGATCGCCCCTAACTGCCCCCCTGCTGGCCTGGTTGCCCCCAACTGCCCCCCCCCACCAGCCTGGTTGCCCCCAACTGTCCCCCTGCCAGCCTGGTCACTCCTCATGCCCCCCTCTACCGGCCTGGTCGCCCCTCACTGCCCCCCTTGCTGGCCTGGTTGCCCCTCACTGCCCCCCCTGCCGGCCTTGTTGCTGCCAACTGCGCCCACTGCTGACCTGGTCGCCCCTCACTGCCACCCCCCCCCCCCCCCCCGCCAACCTGGTTGCCCCACATAGCCTGCTGTCCGGTCGTTTGGTCACCCCTCACTAGTCCCCCTGCCTGTCTGGTCACCCCACTCAGCCTGGTGTTCAGTTGTTTGGTCGTCCCTCACTAACCCCCCTGCTGGCCTGGTCCCTCTGGCCCCACTCAGCCTGTTCAGTTGTCCATTTGGTTGTTTTTTGTTGTGATGGCCCCTGGCTCTTTATATATAGAGATATTTATGTCTAACTTGCCCATTAGACTATGAGCTCCTCAAGGTCAGTACTGCAAATACTGTTGGCCCTCAGCCAGCCATCACCAATGTGCTCAGTCACCAATGTGCTCAGTCCTAGGTGATGAAGGCTTGGGAGTTCTAAAGCAACCTTTCACTCCCTTAGATGTCACCCCCCTTCCTTCAGTGAGTTCTGCCCTTAGACCAGTTCAGTGTGGCTCCTGATCTGGGCCACTGCCTTACAGCTTTGCTCCTCAAGTGTGGCCCACACAGCAGCAGGAGAGCATCACCTGGAAGCTTGTTAGAAATGCAGACCATCAGGCCTTACCTCAGACCTGCTAAATCTACACTGTAACAAGATCCCCAGTGATTTGTTTGCATAGTGAAGTTTCAGAAGCTTGCTTTGGAGGACTCCGCTGGCTCCCTTCTGAGTAGTCTGTGGGGCTAAGGGGATATGATTATCTGCAGCCCATGCCTCTGTTTCTAGACCATGCCTCTGGTAAAAGGAACTGCAAAATTCCTTGCCCAAATGGCTCTGAGAGAGCTTTTTACCAGCAACTTGCTTCAACCTCTGTCCTGGGCCTGTCCTCCTGAAAGCAAACTATGTATGTGTCTAGTGTGCAAACCCCTAGGCTGAAGGGGTGGCCAAGGGGGAGCTAGTTGTGACAGGGCTAAGACACACACACACACACACACACACACACACACACACCCACCCTCCCTCCCTCCCTCCCTCCCTCCAATGTGAGCCCCCTCCCGGTGTAAGACAGAGCTGGGGGGATGGGGAATAGAAGACAGCAGGCTGTGACTGGGACTTCCACTTGTACCCTTGTCCCTGGGTCCCACAACAGTTAGGGGAGCAGCTAACAGGGATACCCATTTTTCCAGTCTCTCTGGAAGGATTTTGGTAAGGATTACATTGAATTTATCGATCATCTTGACAATATTTAGTCTTCCAATCCATGAACATGAAATGTCTTTCCATTAATTTAGGTTTTTAATTTATTTCAATGATGTGTTACAGTTTTCACTGTGCAAGTCTTACATCTCTTCTGTTAAATTTATTCCTAAGTCTTTTATTCTCTTTGCTGTTATTGTGAAGGAATTGTTTTCTTGATTTAACTTTCTCATTGTTCATTGCTAGCATACAGAGGTACAATTAATTTTTGTATGTTGATCTTGTAATCTTGCTAATGTCCTTTATTAGTTCTGGTAGAATTTTTGTGGATTTCTTTGGATTTTCATATAGGACCATATATCTTGCAAATAAAGAAAGTTTTACTCCCCCCCTACCCTCAATCTGAATGCCCTTACTTTAAAAAGAAAAAAATTTTTGGATTGTACTAACTATAGAAACTCCAGTGCAAGGTTGAATAAAATTGGGGAAAGCAGACATCCTTGCCTTATTGCTGATTTTAGAAGAAAAGCACTCAGTCTTTTAGCATTAAGTATGAGGTTAACTGTGGTTTTTTATAGATGCCCTTTATCAGATTGAGGAAGTTCTATTCTTAGAGAGTTTTTATTATGAATGAATGTTGGATTTTCCAAATGTGTTTTATGTCTATTGAGATTATCTATTGAGATAGTTTTTCTTTTATTCTACTAATCTAATCTTTCCTTCCTTCCTTCCTTCCTTCCTTCCTTCCTTCCTTCCTTCCTTCCTTCCTTCCTTCTTTCTTTCTTTTTTTCTTTCTTTCTTTCGTCTTTTTGTAATTTAAAGTGTGCTTTCAGGAATTTTTAGGGCTTGCTGAAGTTCAAAGACCAAATTTTTAAAGTTTCACTTCCTCTGTTTTTCTTGGAGGCAACTAATTTGGTGGGTTGAAATAAAATAATGTGATCATCACATGTTACTCCCAGCCTCCTGCTGGCATGAGTCTATTTTCTCTTCCCTCTCTTGAGCTTTAACTAGTCTCAGGACTTTGTTAAAATATTTTTTTTAAAAAATTAGACATCTACCCTGGCTGGTTTTGCTCAGTGGTTTTAGAGTGTCAGTCCATAGATCGAAGGGTCATGGGTTCGATTCCCACTCAAGGGCATGTACCTCAGTTGCAGGTTTGATCCCCAGCCCCAGTCTGGGTTCGTGTGGGAGGCAACCAATTGATGTGTCTTCTCACGTTGATGTTCATCTCTCTCTCTCTCTCTCTCTCTCTCTCTCTCTCTCTCTCTCTCTCTCTCTCTCTCCCTTTCTCTCTGTTCCTTCTCTCATTCTCTCTAAAAATCAATGCAAAAAATATCCTCAGGTGATGATTAATAACAAAAATTTAGACATTAGACTTTCAAGGAACAAATGTGTATAAATTGAATTGATACAAAATTTAAACCCAATCAGGTAAAACCTACCATCAAATTACCTCCTTCTCTATAATTGTTTCTTAAAATCACCCGAAAGCAAGAAATAAATATGTCTCCAGACACTCCTTATCTAGAAAACAGTTGAAGAAATAGAATAGAGGACTGGAGGAAAGAGATGATACTGTACAGATAAGGAATCTGGCAAGAATGTGGTTGAGTGAGCATTTTAATGAAAAGAACTCAGATTCTTTATCCTGATAATAGCAAACATTTACGGAGTGCTCACTCTGTCTTTGGACTATTCAAGGTGTTTCAAATGATCTCATTTAAATATTACAGCAACCTATGGGGTAAGTATTGCCCCATTTTATAGTAGGGGAAACTGAGGCACAGATTGTTTGGGCACCTTGCCCAATGCCATGCACTTAGTAAATGGTGAAGCCAGTATGGGAATCCAGGCTGAGTGACTCCAGTCTGTGTGCCTAATCACTGTGCTATACCAGTGTGAAGAATGGGCAATATTAATAGTGGTTTCAATACTTTGCAACTTATATGAGGTAAAGTTTCCCATATAAAAAAAAAGACCCTTTATCATTATATCTGATGCGTAATGTCAGAATCAACCCTTTGAGTTCAGTATCAAAAGTATTGTGCATGTACTAAGACAAATAACTGATTTGAAATGGGCAAAAGATTTTAACAGGTACATCAGAAAAGAAACTATATGACTAGAAATAAAAAGCACACGAAAAGATGCTCATCGTTGTTAGTCATCAGAGAAATGCAAACGAAAATCATGAGGTACAACTACACACCTATTCAAATGGCTAAAATGGAGAAGGTGGACAATACTAAGTGTTCACGAGGATGTGGACAACCGGAGCTCTCATACATTGCTGGTGGGATTGTAAAATGATACAACCACTTTAGACAACTATTTGGCAGTTTCTCATAAAGTTAAATATAAACTTACCATGTGATGCAGTAATTCTGATCCAAGGTATTTACCCAAGAGAAATGGAAATATAGATCCAAGTACGAGCTGGCACAATGGAGATAACAGCTTTGTTCATAAACATGTAAACAGTCCCAATGTCCATCTACAGGAGAATGGATAAACAAATTGGGCTTATCCATACATGCAATAATATGAATGAAACTCAAAAGCATTGTGTTGGGAGAAAAAAAAAGCCAGACACCAAAATGATTCCATTTAAATGAAACTCTATAGCAGGCAAAATTCATCTATAATGACCAAAAGCATATTAATGGTGGCCTGGGGCTGGGAGGTCAGGTGTGGGGTGAAATTAACTACAAAAGTGGGGGAGGAAAATTTTGGGGTGATGAGTAATGTTATATACCTTGATTGTGAAGATATTTGCACGAGTGTATATTGTCAAAACCCCTTGCACTTAAAATGGATACATTTTACTGTGTGAATATTATACTTCCAAAAAGTTGATTTTTAAATGATATGCATAATGGGAATACCCAAATCTGAAACTGTTCTTGGTGATTAATTCATTGTTTTTGTTCAACTAGAGTCAGAACAGAAGAGATTTTATGGGAAGAAGAGAAAAGCAAAAGGTATGGTTTTCTGAGATGCATTGTTCCAGAAGGAAGTTTGGGTGACCTGCTCTTTTGGGGAAATTCTTTGGGTGACTTGATGGCTGGAGGGAGAGTAGCCAGTGTGACAGGGGGAGGTGGGAATGGAGGGAGGCTAAAACAAACTGCCCACTGTACAGTGCCCCTCTTGGTAGCTGTTTGGGAGCCATTCATTCTATTGTTACATTTCTACTCTAATTATTTTGTCTTTAGTTTTTCAATTTGTTGAACTTCACTCTCCTAAAGGGAGTGAGAAAGAAAATGTCAGGAGAAAATAGAAAAGTGGAGTCCAATTGGACAGGAGTTGGAAACATTCAGACAATGACTGCTTAATGATGTTGTAAATAATTTCCTTTGAGAAAAACAAATGGGAAAGCCCTTAGTGGAGTAGGGAGAAGGGGGTTGGGTTGGGTCAGTGGTCGGCAAACTCATTAGTCAACAGAGCCAAATATCAACAGTACAACGATTGAGATTTCTTTTGAGAGCCGAAAACCGACTTCTGTGCATGGGCCACGAAGTTTCAATAGCACTGTGCATGCGCGCCCGCACGTGGTATTTTGTGGAAGAGCCGCACTCAAGGGGCCAAAGAGCTGCATGTGGCTCACGAGCCGCAGTTTGCCGACCACTGGGTTGGGTTGTTCGAAGGCCAGGGAAGCTGGGATACCATCTTGACTTAATGATGTAGTTGTGTGTGAGTTTACAGGCGTCAAATAGCCCTAGGAAGGGCTGTACTTTAGCTTATTTAATTTAATCTTTAAATCTTATATAACAAACTGTAACATGGTTTTCTGACTTAAATGTGTACAAGACTTGTGGCAAAATGCAGACACCTAAGCCCCCTCCTAAGACTATACTTCAGTGGGTTTAGTTAGGATCTGCATTTTTTCCCTATATGGTTTGGATACACTCTCTTTAGGGACTTGGAGAAATACTGACTTAGAAGGTTATAGACGAGAATGAGAAAGCATAATTTTGATGACCTTATTCACTCCAGAGAAAGGAAAGACAAAATGACCAAAAGAAATATTAGATTAAGAAGAGCATCAGTATTTATTTCAGTAAGGTGTGTGTTTGGGGGTGTGTGTGTGTGCGTGTGTATGTGTGTAGGTGTATGTGTGTGTTTTTTTAGTAAGAGAGCCAAGTAAGATATTAGACGGCCTAGCCGTTTTGGTTCAGTGGATAGAGCATCGGCCTGCAGACTGAAGGGTTCTGGGTTCAATTCCAGTCAAGGGCACATGCATGGGTTGTGGGCTCTATCCCCAGTAGGAGGCATGCAGGAGGCAGGCGGTCAATGTTTCTCTCTCATCATTAATGTTTCTATCTCTCTCTTCCTGTCTGAAATCAATAAAAAAATACTATTAAAAAAAGCATTAGATAGGTAGTTTAGGGCCCTCTGATCAAGGAAACATATGCCTCCCTACTTATCACACTGACCCAGACCTGGTTTTAAGGATTCTTCTCTTTACTAGAATATCCCTCAAATCCTTTTTTTCCAAAGCCCATCAAATCGGTAGCAAATGTGAAACATTTGTTGGCCTGTCCCCCTAATCCATCATAGTACAATACAAAAAGATACGAAGAGACTGGGGTGGATAAAGGAAATCAATACCCGTTTCCTGTTCTTTACCTTGAGATCCTTTGTCTGGTTTCAGTATGTCTTCAACAGAATAAGAAACATAGCTCGAATTCCCAATCAAAATCAGATAAAACAGGGACAATACGACATTGTGTCTCTCCTTTCTGCAGATAAGAAATTTGAGTTATAACAGGGCCAGATTGTCTGAGCTCACTGCAGCTTTTTAGGGATTAGAGGGTTTTTTTGTATGTGTTTCACAGTAATTTAATCATAAGATATTTAGAAACAAAGCAAGTATTTCAACAATAGAATGTCAAGCAAATTGAGCAAAACATTTAATTCCCCACAAATTACAATTTACAAATTACAGATTACAAAATTGCAATTTAGATTGTAATCTTTCTTTTCAAGTCCCTGAATTCTATTAAATTGTTTGCACCTGACCAAAGGTAAATATATTTATACTTTTCACAATTTATTTGACAACACAAGCAAAACACTAGTTCCTTCGTAGTTTCTAACCTGGTGGCCTCACAAAACAGTTGTTGCAAAATGTTTTACATGCTGCCTTTAATTTAAATGGTCTATGATTATTTTTTATAAATCCGTTTTTTAAAATGTACCTAGATCTCTCATCTAGGCACTTCAAAAATTGCATGCTTATACATAGATACTACATGTTTTCAAGTAAATTGTCAAAAGGATTAAGTAAAATAATCAACAGGGTGTTTAATTTTCAGTATGACATCAAAGTTGCTACCGTCAAACCTAACTCATTTCTTTAAAATTGTCATACAGTGAAAGAGAATAAGCCCCTTTCTTTAGCCTTTTAAGAAATGCATTTAGTATTGCTCTTGTAGAAAGGATCAATAAAGTTATGAGACCCTAAGAAAAAAGAGAAGGAAAAAGGCCTATTTACAGCAGATCTAATAAAGCTCATGTGCCTGCCTAATAGCCCTCTTTTCCCACCTGCATATGGGCACCAACACTTGTGGCTAATGTTGACTTCCTTTTGTTTTGTTTATCATTATAAAGCAAGGGTTGTACCTTTAAATTGCCCCCATAAAAGAGGGAGTTGCCTAATATCCAAATCCTTACAGTGTTTCTCTTGTTATGGGGCTATCTCAATGTTTCAATTTTAAACAACCAAGTACTATTTGGGAATGAGTTATTAGCCTGAAATGACCCTCCTTAACATGAGTCTTAGATGCTGTTAGAAATCACCCAATGAAATAAGTTAAACTTTTTTAAAGGAGACAAAGAAATTTAACACAGCTATAATTATTATTAGTGGGAGTATAACCTCATAAATACTTGTATTGGATATCATTGTAAAAAGCTCTTTAAAATCACTTTTAAAAGCAATTCAGAAAGTGCATTGAGGAAATTGCTACAGGGTGAGCTAAAAAGAAATTTTCCTAATATTATGCAAATAGGCATATCTAATTTAGGATAAATTCTTTAATAGTATCATGCATGGATTTCAAAAGTGCTCTATTTCAAAAATCTGGACAAGAAAGATGATGTATTCTGAAAAAAACTGATGGATGAATTAAAGATTAGTTAAGAAAATGATGTTGTATTTTGTTATCTACATTGGGATTGCACTGATAAAAAAATTATTGCTTATCCTTAGAAGAAGTGTACATATGTATGCTTTTTGTTAATATTTACTTATAGGAAAATGTGTTATCATGTTAAAATGCTAAAAAAAAAAAAAAAAGAGAGTGATTAGCAAATTTGATTATCTCCTCTTCCCACTTTGGGGCATAGAGAGTGACAGACAGTGACAAGGAACTGGAACCGTTGGGCTCGGCTCCCACCTGAGTAACAACACTGAGGGTTTATTAAAGACTGATGAGCCCACACTTTGGGTTGTGAGTTCTCCACCCATAACCTCTCCAACCGCTTTAGTACACACAGGCTACCTGTGTGCTTTTATTCCTGGAAAAGCCAGCCTCTGTGTCTTTGTTGAAGCGTTGCCCCAAGTGGCTGAAATTCAGTTTGCCTACACTTGGGGAGTGGAGAGAGCCTGGGAATTTAAGTTCTCCTAGAGGCAGTCCCTAACCAATGCTTGACGGGTGTGGGGGTATACTAGTAAATATGTCAGCTCCCTTGTCCCTTGATGGAGACAACTCTGAGGAAGTACTTATACTGTCCCCAAAGCTCCCCTAGGGAATTGAGCCGGGCTTGATACCCTTGGTCTATTTCTCTATTGGCTTGTTCTGGGGACATTTCCTAAAAAATCACTTTAACATGAATCCTCGCCTCAAGGTCTGTTTCCAGGGAACCCGCTCCTTAGACAGGTAGCTCATTGTTGACCCTGGAGATTGCCTTGTCTGGATCATGGAGGTCAGCCACACACCTGAATCAAAAGGGTGCTACCTACTCCTGGAGCAGGAAATGAGATGGGCTTTCCCTTTTATAGTGGAGCCTGCCCAGATCTCTCCTTCAGGACCTAGCTACTCACCTCCCAAGCTGCTGGGAGTCTTAGCAGCTCACATCCTTCTCTGTGAATGGCGATTAGTCAAAGAACAGCCCTTATGGCGTGGCTGTTTACTGTGGGAGTTCAAAGGCCAAGCCCCCTTGTCTCTATGTGGGGTACCTTTGAAGAGCTACTCCAATTCCAGAATTATCAGTGGGCTGAGGACCTGTTGCAATTCTTTGTAAGCCTATTCCTTCCTCTACCCAAGCCTGCTTTTCTTAACTCCCCGCAGGAGTTCTTAAGGACATTCTTCCATAAAACTCTTGTGAGTAAATTTCTACCTCAGTGTCTGTTTCCTGGGGAAACTGACCCAAGATATTCTTCAACCCAGAGAGGGAGACCTGAACTCAGGTTAAGAGATATCTGCAAAGAGTCTCAGAGGAGTGGCTTGTCCAAGGTCACATAGCTTGTAAGGATTGGAAGTGTGACTCAGACCACCTGGATATGAATCTGGATTCCCTTTTCATTTGCACATAAAACAGACAAAATATGAGGCTCAATTTTATTGTCAATAGTCAGTAGGAAATTTTTAAAATTTTTGTTATTTATTTTAATAGTACATTAAAATACTTTATTTACTTCTAATGTTTTTATTTTCTTCTAATGAAAACAAGTACTAACTACTCTTCAGGATGATGGACCATATTAACCTTTGCTCTACCAAGTACACTTTTCTTTATTTGTGTTCTCACCAAGACTAAAACAGGAGTATTCTGGCGGCCAATACTCAGAACTACAGCCAGAGAAACACTGTGTGCTTTTAGGATAAGCTTCTGTGAATTGGAAGAAAGTTTCCATCATGTACTAATGATAACATTTCCCTTGGAAGTAGATGCCCAAGAGAATAGCAGTTTAATGGGAGAACTTTCATTAACTTCCCAGATAAGTTCTTGTCGACTAAAATTAATGACAAAAGGTCTGCCTGGATTAGGACACTGTGCTTAAAACACACACACATACACCATCTCATGTCAGGCTCTGTCAACAATAAGCAAATAGGACTAAATAAAAAATGTTCATTAAGTTACCTATTGTGCCTAGTTCTGCTATGGCTTCAGAAAATGAATAGGAGCCGAAACCAGTTTGGCTCAGTGGATAGAGCGTCGGCCTGTGGAATGAAGGGTCCTGGGTTCGATTCTGGTCAAGGGCATGTACCTTAGTTGTGGGCACATCCCCAGTGGGAGGTGTGCAGGAGGCAGCTGATCAATGTTTCTTTCTCATTGATGTTTCTAGCTCTCTATCCCTCTCCCTTCCTCTCTGTAAAATATCAATAAAATATATTTAAAAAAAAAAAGAAAAAAAATGAATAGGATTATGCCTGGTGTTTTGCCAGGTATGACATCCTATCCTATCTAATTAAAGAGTAATATGCAAATTGACTGTACCTCTGCTACACCCACAAACCATGCCCACCAGCCAATCAGGAGCGAGTATGCAAATTAACCCAACCAAGATGGCTGCGGCTATGGAGCTGCAGCAAGCAGGAGGCTTGGGTTTCCCTGGCAATGGAGGAAGGCAAGCTTCCCTGCCGCCCTGGCCAGCCCAGGCCTACACTCAAGGCTACAAAGTTTCAATTATAGAAGATAAATAAATCCCAGATACCAGGGCCTCTACTTGGGTTGCCGGGGGGCGTGGCCGGCCTGCAAACCACCACAGGCTCCTTGCCCAGGCTGCCCCATGCCCCAAGGGAACCCCCACCCTGATCCAGGACACCCTTCAGGGCAAACCAGCCAGCTTCCACCCATGCACCAGGCCTCTATCCTATCTAATCCTAGCTAATCAAAGGATAATATGCAAATTGACCATCACTCCAACACACAAGATGGCTGCCCCCATGTGGACACAAGATGGCCGCCACAAGATGGCCAGCAGGAGAGGGCAGTTGGGGGTGACCAGGCCTGCAAGGGAGGGCAGTTGTGGGTGATCAGGCCAGCAGGGGAGGGCAATAGGGAGGGATCAGGCCTGCAAAGGAGGGCAATTGGGGGCAATCAAGCCTGCAGGGGAGGGCAGTTAGGGGTGACCAGGCTGGCAGAGGAGGGAAGTTGGGGGTGGCCGAGCCTGTAGGGAAGAGCAATTAGGCATCAATCAGGCTGGCAGGGGGAGTGGTTAAGGGGTGATCAGGCTGGCAGGCAGAAGCGGTTAGGGGCAATCAGGAAGGCAAGCAGGCAAGCAATTGGGAGCCAGCAGTCCTGGATTGTGAGAGGAATGTCCGACTGCCCGTTTAGGCCCGATCCTAAACGGGCAGTCGGACATCCCTCAAGGGGTCCCAGGTTGGAGAGTGTGCAGGCTGGGCTGAGGGACACCCTCCCCCCCTCCCATGTGCACGAATTTCATGCACCAGGCCTCTAGTCTAATAAAAGAGTAATATGCAAATTGACTGTACCTCCACTATACCCACAAGCCATGCCCACCAGCCAATCAGGAGTGAATATGCAAATTAACCCAACCAAGATGGCTGTGGCCACGGAGAGAGCAGGAGGCTTGGGTTTCCCTGGCAATGGAGGAAGCCAAGCTTCCTGCCTGGCCTGCCCTGGCCTTCACTCAAGGCTACAAAGTTTCAATTATAGAAGATAAATAAATCCCGGATACCAGGGCCTCCACTAGGGTCGCCAGAGGGTATGGCCAGCCTGTAAACCACCACAGGCCCATCACCCAGGATGCCCCATGCCCCAAGGGAACCCCCACCCTGATACGGGACACCCTTCAGGGCAAACCAGCCAGCCCCTACCCGTGCACCAGGCCTCTATCCTATCTAATCCAAGGATAATATGCAAATTGACAATCACTCCAACACACAAGATGGCTGCCCCCATGTGGTCAAAGATGAATGCCCCCATATCGATACAAGATGGCCACCACAAGATGGCCAACAGGGGAGGGCAGTTGGGAGGGACCAGGTCTGCAAGGGAGGGCAGTTGTGGGCAATCAGGCCAGCAGGGGAGGGCTGTTGGGAGGGACCAGGCCTGCAAGGGAGGGCAGTTGGGGGTGATCAAGCCTGCAGGGGAGGGCAGTTAGGGGTGACGAGGGCGACAGAGGAGGGAAGTTGGGGGCGACTGGGCCTGCAGGGAAGGGCAGTTAGGGGCAAACAGGCTGGTAGGGGAGCAGTTAGGCATTAATCAGGCTGGCAGGGGAGTGGTTAGGGGGTGATCAGGCTGGCAGGCAGAAGTGGTTAGGGGCAATCAGGAAGGCAGGCTGGCAAGCAGTTGGGAGCCAGCAGTCCTGGATTGTGAGTTTAGGTAGGATCGGGCCTAAATGGGCAGTTGGACATCCCTAGAGGGGTCCCAGATTGGAGAGGGTGCAGGCTGGGCTGAGAGACACACCCCCCCATGCATGAATTTCATGCACTGGGCCTCTAGTGGTATTAATAAAAAGAAAGACATAATCTCCTCTGACATGAAGCTTTAGAAGAAAATAAATCCTGAAGAAAGTGTTCTTAATAACATTGAAGATTAGCTCTACAACATTTTATAGATATTTATTAAATGCATTGTATTAGTACTGTTGAGATAGGAGAGGAAGTAGTAAAAGGGAAAAATGAGTTGTGTGAATTCAGACTGGCTGGCAAGAAGGAAAGATTGATAAAGGGGACATATCTGCTGTTTATTGGTCTTCCCCAATTTAATTGGTTTTCTGTACTATGGCAATTATTCTTTCTTTATGTACAAGAAGATAATAATGTTCTACCACTGTCCAATAGAACTTTTCTATATCTGCCATGTCCAATATGATAGTAACTAGCCACATGTGCCTATTGAGCACTTGAAATATGACTAGTGCTGCTGAAGAATAAAATATTAATTTTAACTAATGAAAATTTAAATTTAAGTAGATAAATGTGGCCAGTGGCTACTGCTTTGAACAGTGCAACCTACAATTGTATAACAGAGTGAAACTTTTATTTCTTAACATTTATCATCAGAATTCCTTTAGGTACGAAAATGTCTTTCTTTGGGGTGACCTGTGTTAGGCCCACTTAGCATATGTATTTCACTTTATATATATTAGCTTATTTAATTCTCGGTTTAACTCAATATAGTTAACTCAATAGTTACTAGTATCGTTCCCATATGAGAGGTAACAGTCTGAAGAGATTAAGTAAATTGCCAAGAGTTACATGGTAATTAGAGGCCAAAAGACATGACTGTCAGTAGGTGCTAAGGCATCCTGGTAGAAGAACAAACTGATTTGGCATGAATAAAGGGAAGGTCTGAAAAGATGAGAAGAGTGAGAAAGATGGAGAGAGTCTGAGACTCTCTGGGGTCAAAAGCCCAAGAGGCTAAGGCAAGAGAGTAGAGTTGTGCTGTAAATATGATAACCACTAGTCACATGGGCTATTTAAATGTAAACACAATCTGCCCTAGCCAGTTTGGCTCAGTGGATAGAGCGTTGGCCTGCAGACTAAAGGGTCCCAGGTTCGATTCCGGCCAAGGGCACATGCCCGGGTTGTGGGCTCAATCCCCCCGCAGTGGGGGACATGCAGCCAATCAATGGTTCTCTCTTATCATTGATGTTTCTATCTCTCTAGCTCTCTCCCTTCCTCTCTGAAATCAATAAAAATATATATTTTTTAAAAATAAATGTAAACACAATTAGAATTAAATAAATCTAAACTTCAATTTTTCAGTCACATTGGCCACAAATTTAAGTGCTTAAAAGCCACATGTGGCTAATAACGACTATATTAGTGCAGAAGTAGGACATTTCCATCTTCATAATTAAGTCCCATTGGACAACACTGAGTCAAAGAATAGTGAGTTCAAGGATGGCTGTATCTACTGAGCGTGGGAGGTGATTTTCATTGATGTAAAACTTACTTTCATCTTTCTCCCAAATTGTTCACTATGCCCGTTACTTTCATGAATGCTCTGTAGAGGAAGTGTAAGTTGAAGAAAGTGCTGCATTTCTTACCTAGGTCAATATGACATGGTATTTTGGATGACCTTCAAAGGGAAGAGGCTGGAGTCTGAGGTGATCATAGAAAGTTGTAAGAAGTATTGTTGGGTTAGGAGAAGTGCTTGAATTTTCATAAACTATAGAATTAGGGATATAATGGAGGTTCAAACTACTTTTTACTAAGATTTGTAGATATTGTGACTTCTCGTTCCAGGTGACAGTATTCATATGATCACCCCCATAATGTGAAAAGGAGAATTATAATATACTCTGTTCTTGATCCTGAAGTCTTTAAAACATTAGTCACATTTTTTTGAAAGCCACAATGTGTGGTCAGTTTTTATCTATTCATCCTGTTATTCATTTTAATTCACCATACAGGTGACATTCCTGGCTCTGAAAAAAAAGTAATAGTGGTTAGCAATCTAACTGGAAGACACTATTTTAAGCATTTTGTGTTTTAATTTTATTTAATTCCCACATTAACTCAATGAGATAGTTACTGTTATTCCATTTTAGAGGTAATGAATCCAAGACACAGGAGATTAGGTAACTTGCCATGAGTCACATAGTGAGAGGCAGAATTTGAATGGATTTGTCCCTAGATGCCAATAAGTGCCTTTCCTTTGTTTCAATGGGCAGATAACCAGAGTGCCCTATGGCTTGTTGGCTTAGCTCTGAATCTCTCCCTTTTGTATTGTCTTCACTGATACTTCATGACAAGAAGAGCTGGCTCTGCAGGTGAATATAAGACATTAATCCGTGTGCCTATGCTCTCTGGGAGTGTGGAGTCAGAGAGCTAGAAAACACCAGGGGCATCCTGAACTCTGCAGATACCAACCTCTACCCTTTGGGTGGGAAATAAAATGATCTCTGACCAACTGTGCAGCTCTCTGAAGGAACTTGCTGCCAAGCTATGGAGAATGCCTGGATGTTCTCTGAACATTTGGTTGGCACCATTTCACCATCCATACTAGAGACAGGAGAACAAAGAGTAGTGCTATAAACAATCTATAATTAATTGTACATTATAAACTTGCAGAATATGTAGGTAGTGCTGGGAAGGACTTTAGCAGTCATCTGGTCTAGACATTCTCAATGGCTGGGCTGTAGATCATGTTTCAGAATCATTCATGAAGATTTAAAATCATCCAGGTCCTACCCCTGGAGACTCTGATTTAATAGGTCTCTGCTAGGGTCAGAGCATTTGTACTCTAAGGAGATGTCCCCTAAAAATAAATTCATGTCCTGGCTGGGTGTCTCAGTTGGCTGAAATGTCATCCTGTCCACCAAAAGGTTGCAGGTTTGATTCCCAGTCAGGGCACATACCTAGGTTGCCGTTTTGATCTCCAGTCAGGGAATATACCTGGTAAGGGAGGCAACCAATGGATGTTTCTCTATCACATTGATGTTTCTCTCTCTCTCTCTCTCTCTCTCTCTCTCTCTCTCTCTCTCTCTCTCTCTCTTTCTCTCTCATTAATAAAAACATACTCAGGTGAGGATTTAAAAAATTGAGTACCAATATTTTGTGTTTGGTTGTTATACATACCATTTCTTATGTGTGTGTATTTTTTAAAAAATTTCCAGTAGTTTGAACAATGTTAGAAATAATATCAGATTAGAATATCATCATTCTATAAGTCCTAATGAGTCAATAGATATAGGCAATGGTTATTAATAGCAATAAATCTAGACAATGAGTAATACATAAGAATATTGATGCGACGTAAAAGATTATTATAAATGAATACTTTAAGCTATTGTCCCAAAAA
Source organism: Plecotus auritus (assembly GCF_963455305.1). Lineage (NCBI taxonomy): Eukaryota > Metazoa > Chordata > Mammalia > Chiroptera > Vespertilionidae > Plecotus > Plecotus auritus. The sequence continues at coordinate 158,858,823 of NC_137773.1, read as the reverse complement.
AAGATGCCCAGGTGACTTTAATGACTTGAAAGGTTGAGAACATTGATCTCTCTCCCCTTCCTTATTCATATGAGAAACAGTTAAGTCATGGAACAAATACCAAAATAAAGCACCCACTCAGAGATCCAAACATGTTTTATTATGTGAGGTCTTTCCCTCTTCTTATAATGTACTGAGTGGTTAAACAAAAACAAAAACAACAACCAATGTATGTAACCTAGCAAGATATTCTCAGACTCAGTTTCTCTATCTCAATTTTGGAAGTTCCTAGAGACGATTTGGTTCAGTAAAATACTGTATCTTGCAGCATCATTACCTGCCAAGTTGAGAGAGAATAAAAGGTTTGTTGATGTAATTAGTGTCCCTACAGTGATGGTCCATATATTCTGTAATCTTCTAAAGAACTGGATGGTACAGAGGGTGGCAGATGTTGTAATATTCTGAAGACCAGCTTTTTAGGAAGACGATTATATTACTGATTTAGGTAGTGGAGGAAGTTGAAAAGTGGGAGGGGAATAGTAGGGAAAACACTTTAAGGAATCTAGGGCTCTCAGAAGCTTCAGGGAGGTAATGCTGAAATAGTTCAAACCCTGGATTTTCTCTTATTACAAGTTGATTTTGGAAAAGCCACTTTAACCTTCCTGAACCTCAGTTTCCTCTGACATAGCAGGCTACACTCCACAAGACTGTTGTGAAGATTAAATGGAGTGATGTAAGTGGAAGAGCCTTGTAAACTCTGTAACACTAGGTAAAGGTAAGGGGATCATTACCCAGGCTCATTCATTCTGCAAATGCACTAGCTCTGTCTTTGACAGTTGTCAAGTTCAGAAATGTCAAAAGAAGCACTTGGATTTCTTTCAGATGGGTGATTTCCACTGAATCTTGACTGTATCACTATTGTCATCTCTGGCTAGAGAATCCATGATGTCTTTTTAGACCAAATATCATACTTTCTATTTATCTCTCATCCCTAGGAAGCATAAAAGGAAGAGGGAGCAGGATGGGGTGTCATGGAGAGGAAGCATAGAATGAGAGGAAAGCAGGAGTTCAGGCTGCCACATAGCGCTTTTAAGAAGCAATATTTCTCGCCCTAATTGGTTTGGGTCAGTGGATAGAGCATCGGCCTGCAGACTGAACGGTCCCAGGTTTGATTCCAGTCAAGGGCATGTACCTTGGTTGTGGGCACATCCCCAGTAGGGGGTGTGCAGGAGGCAGCTGATAGATGTTTCTAACTCTCTAGCCCTCTCCCTTCCTCTCTGTAAAAAATCAATAAAATATATTTTAAAAAAAGAAGCAATATTTCTCTATAATTTGGCAGAGAGAGGGTAAAACAAGCAATAATGTCATGTTTTGAGAGAAAAACAACTGAGAATGGAGGAGTGAGGAATGCAGAGAAGGTAGACATCCTCCCAGATAGACATGGGTTGGGGTCCTCTGGAGCATGACATCCCAAGACACTACAGTCTCTTGGTTTTGTGCATATCTCTGCTGCCCTCTGAGCCAATTTACTCCTCTGGGTTCCACACGGTACCTAACAAAATGCTATGCATACAGTAAGAACTCAATAAGTATTTGTGGAATGAATAGTTCTTCCATTAAAGCTGGAAATGGAGAGTTGGCTACACATATTTCTTTCCTTCTGTAAAAGGATTTGATAGCTCAGAGGAGGGCTGAGCCATTAAAGCAACATTGAGAATTCAGTCCAGGTTTCAAGTGATTAATTATCATCCTGTTTTCTCTGGCTTGGCCAGACACCACAACTACTTTTAAATGTTCTGGACAGCCAGCATCCAGCTAGAAGACACAGACTGAAGAACAGCCAAGAAAACCACTATTGTTGTCTCAAAATTTTGCCGAGATGAATTTTTGATCCTCTGTTAGCAGCCAAATTCTTGCTCTTGTCTACATCTAACTGCTACTCAAAGCAGTGTATTTTTAAAAGGTGTATCCTTTCTGCCTTGCCTGCTTCTAAATACATGAGTGAAAGCTTTTGCTACTTAAAAAAAAGCAAGAGTTTCTCCAGAAGCTCATTGCTGCACTGTGATCCTCTGATGTCTTAGATATTAAACAATACTATAGATAGTAAATAATATTATAGCTATTAAATAAGTATATGCAGAATACAAGCCCTGGGGGTGTAATAATGTACAGCTTGTTGACTATAGTTAATAATACTATATTGCACATTTGGAAGTTGCTAATTTGAGTAGACCTTAAAAGTTTTCATCACAACAAAACAAAGTCATATAACTATGTATGGTGACAGATGTCAACTAGACATATTGTGGTGTTTATGTTGCATATACAAATATCAAATCCTTATATTGTACACCTGAGACTAATATGATGTTATATGACAATTATACCTCAGGATAGCATTTGTTTCTGAGGTTTCACACAGGTGACCCAGTAATGTGGGTTTTTTGTGTGTTTTTTTGAGAAACTTCTTGCTTATGTCTTAAAGTCAGGTTGGTTAGAAGCAAAGCCTAGGATGGGAATTCTTGTTTGAGCGGTTTATTGGGGGAGTGCTCCCAGAAGAATGGGAGTGCAGACGCAGGATAGGGTAAGGACAGGAGCTAAGCAAGGATGTGGTCTCAGCTGGAAACGGGTTTCAGCCTGGTCTCCTGGGGCACCAACAGCACACATTACAGGGCTCCTTTGAAAGGGTAATAGAAGGTTGAAAGGTTAGTAACATTTGTAATCATTTTCCTTGACCATTGGACCATCATGTGAAGGAGAAAGGGAAGCTCAGGAAATATTGCATTTCCCATCTCTGAAAGAATTTCTGTTCCTCATGCATTTTCTTTGGTTAAAATAATCTAGAAATAATATTTTTAACTTATACTTTAAGATGTTTTTAAAACAAACTTGTAAATATGAAAGAATTGACTACACCAAAGAATATTGCTTAAATTACTATTCTGCAAAGACATGGTAGAAACTAATAACATTTGTGTTGCTTAGATAGACCTGGCAACTTGTTTGCATATTCAATTTTTAAGTTCATATTAAAAGAAATAAACTTTCAAATTTAATAATAATCCATGGTTTAATTGTTACATAAAGGAAGACTATTAAGTAGCAGCTCATCAGATGCACCAGGAGAAAAGTTTTACCAATATCAATAAAACAAATATAAGTGTCCAGCTAGGAAATTCTACCAGCCTGGGTGGACTGAGCATTGCATGAAACTCCTTACTTGAATACAGTTGGTGACAATTATTTCAGTATGTGTGGTGGGAGGGATGTTGGGAAGCATGGGATAGGATTACAAGAACGATGGGGTAGATTGGTAGATTTTTCTGTAGCTCAGTAGAGAATGTATATATTCTCTATACAGTTAAATAGAAATATACAGCTAAATATGGAAAATACATTTCCTATATTCATTCTCTATGAATATAAATACAAAATTGAATAAAAACATATAAATTCCCAAAGGCTGTCATTTTATATCCATTTCACTGCTAGCACCAAAATGGAAAGAGCATTTGTTACCTAAATTGGGTTAAGGGGAAAATAGATTAGAATTCATACAACATTATGCATGTGATAATGTGATGAAATTTGCCAAAATTACACATTATCTCTGCTCTTTTTTTTGTTACCTATTTTTAACTTTTAAAAATAGCTCAATAACTTATGCTATCTCTAAAGGTGCTATTTATTATTTTTTAACTTTCTATTTTTCTACTAATTACTTTTTTTATTCCACAATTTCTTTTTTAAATCTGCATTCAAAAAGGTATGAAAGAACTGCATGAAACTGGACAAAAAAAACTTAAGTGTGTATAACACAATCCAAAATACTACATATCCACAAAACAAGACAGACATATATCTGGAACAGAAGGTACCAGAATGAAAGATACTATCCATTTCCCTGTAAGAGCTACAAAAATATCCTCAAGAATAAGGGAGAAGAGTTGAGAGTCAGGAAACTTTGAAGGCAAGCTGGAGTATATAAAATATTACAAAGAGTCCCAACATAAAGGTAGCTTAGGAAAAAGATCAGAAAGATGGCGGGTTTTTCAGGGTAAGTAGAATGATGTGAGATAACCTCAGGGAATTCGTGATGTGCTAGGATCAGGAAGGAGCATCAATATGGAAGATGGAAACTGAGGGCGTTAGGAAGGCTCAGTAACCAAGGGAATGCAGTGTAAGCCAAGTTCACGAGAAAGTCCTTTCTGCCACTACACAACCGCCCATCATTTACAACCTAGCCAGAATCCTCGTTGCTTGCTTAATAAAAAATAATAAATAACTCATCCTTTCTAAGAATTGGCGTGCCTTTGACCAGGAATGGAACCTGAGACCCTCCCGTGTGCAGGCAATGCTCTAACTTGTCTAGCCACACCAGCCAGGGTGGAAATGTTTTTCTACACACCATGCTGTCCTCCTTCCAGTGAAGTCATTCATGGGGACTCAGCTCACTTTGATCTCCGCCAGGAGTTTTTGCTGAGACCTCCCTCTAACATGCACTCCTACCACCCCTGAGCTGGGTTAGGAGTCCCTCTGCCATCCCTCCTTGGTCACCTCTGTCATCATCTGCTCTATGACTGCACTCACTGTGCACATTCTGGTGAGTCCATGTCTGCCCCCATGAGACTGAGCATCTGGGAGGAAGGACAGGGTCTTTTCATTTGACCCCTGCCTTGTGTCTGGCACGTGATGGGCACTAAATAAATCTTCGCTGAAGAAAAAAAAAGGAAAGGAAGGCTGTAGGGTAACGAAGGCTGGGAGAGATGCTTCCTTCTTTCTCCTCAGTTATTCCTGTGGCTGTTCTGAGTCACCATCGAGTGGGTTTTCTCAGCAGCAGCAGCAGCAGCAGCAGCGAGGAACGCCATCTGCATTCCCACCACTTGTCTGCAAGTCTTTTTGTTTCTTCCTACTTGAGAAAATGCAGGGCCAAAGCAGGTCACTACTTTTACTTGTAGCACTAAGATTCCTTGCCCCAGGGGATCATGGTGGTTTGCCCAATTCTAGAAAAAAAACAAAACTGAGCCGGTGCTGGTGGGTTTTCTTGTTGGATTCCAGGCAGGGTCAGACTTGTGAGTCGTCATAGAGGGAATTTCTGAGATGTTTCTGGATGTCTGAGGTCAGGTCTGAAGGTCTCGATCCTTCCAAAGCATTTTCACAGACCTCAGGACGACGGCTGCCGATAGGAAGGGATGGGGTCCCTGGAGGGTAGGACTGGGCAGGATGACAGGCCCTGGGAACCTGGGGCCAGGCTAGGTGGGACATCTGGAAACAAAGTGTGCAAAATGCTGCCATTTACCGGGGCCCCTACCTAGAAGGCTGGGGGAGGTGTAGAAAGGCAGGAACATGGTGGCCCTGATGGCCCAACTTGCCTCTGTCTGCCTTTACCTAGTTTCTAACACCAAACCTGGGAAAGACCAGACATCTGCTAAGGGGGAAGGTGATGCAGGACTCGGCAGTGTCTAAGATTGTTTTTAAACGACCAAGCTTGGCCTCAACCATGGCAGTCACTGAAAATAACGTGTTCTTGCAAAAATATGGACTTTCTGAAGGAAAAGAAATGGTGTTTGGCTTTCACTTCTTATGTATTCCTGAGGCCATTGTTATAAAAGTAGTAAGATTCTCTCCTATGAAATCTCTCCTAAGAAATACCAATATACTTTTGCAGTCTATTCAGCATCCGATTTCCCTTTTCTGATTAAAAAAAAAAAAAAAAGCCCCAATTTTTCTTTTGGGGCATCACTCTTCTCTGCAGTCATATCCATCCTTTGGCTCCAGGAGAGAACATGTGTAAAACCCAAGACTAGACAATGTGAGGACTGCACTGCCTGGCCATCGTCATCTGCTTAGGGGACAGGACACAAGTTAGGCCAGGGAGAGACAAGCCTGGAACTTATCTTGGAATGAGTGCCAAACAGGCTCTTTCTGATGTGGTGGCTAATATGAGAGAATGAAAACCGGAAATGCTGGAGGCCATGTCTTAGGAAAACCTGCCTGGAAATGATGCCAAGTCCGAGGAAAGCAGAGCCTACTGATGGAGAAAATCCGATTCCTAATAACACTGTGGTTGTGCCTAGATCAAGCCAGACCTGAAACCATGTTACAAAAGCCAGTAATTTTTCCCCTCCCTTGTTTAAGGCAGTCTTAGTTGGCCTTTTGATTACTACCTACCCAACAAGTTCTGACGTCCTACCAGGGGTGGGCAAACTATGGCCCGCGGGCCGGATCCGGCCCGTTCAGCTGTTCTATCCGGCCCGAGGAGCCGAAAGAGCGGAAGGTTCTCTTGCTCTCTCCTCCGCTCCTTTACTTTGAATTTATATTAGTTCACACAAACACTCCATCCATGCTTTTGTTCCGGCCCTCTGGTCCAGTTTAAGAACCCATTGTGGCCCTCGAGTCAAAAAGTTTGCCCACCCCTGTCTAGACCCTGGAATTCTGCTTATGTGGACGGAGCCTCTTCTTTTATATCTGTTCTGGTTCAAATAGAAGCAGTGCAAAAGCCCAAACTATGGAACTTGACAGTGGTTCTTGGGACAGAATCTGGTCCTAGTTACCCTTTTCTATAGGTAGATATGTAAAGTAAAGAAACACTGACTTGAGAAATGATACGTATTTTTTACGGGTATTATGAAACTTTTAACACTTTCAAAAAGAAAAAATAACTTTCCAGTTTCCCTTATCCTCTTATTTCTTTCTGAGGACACTCATCAGAAAAGCTCTTATACTTCCAATCCTGTGAGTTCTCCCGATTTGTCCTTCCGTCCAGTTCATCCCCTTCCCCTGGGCCTCCCCCACAGGCATGCCTCACTGACCTCCCCGCTGGATCCACATGATTGCTCAGAGCTCCAAATCTGAAATAGTGCTGCCATCATTATCCTAACATGGCCTCTCTTCCACTTTCTTGTTTCCACTGAATTCACTTCTGTCCTCATTCATTCCACAGCTATTTATTGAGCACCTACTACAATATGACAAGCATAGTTTTAGGCATGTCAGACACTAAGCAGTTCAAAGATTCCTGTTCTCCTAGAGCTTGCATTCTGGGGTGTAGGGAACAGGTAATCAATATAACAAACAAGTAAATTATACAGTGTTTTTTGAAGGGATCGGAGAGAAAAAAAAAAGGAAAAAATAGAGTAGGAAAGAATAGAGTAAGGGGACTCAGGATTCCTGGGAGTAATAGTGTTTGCAAGAGTGAGCCAATCTTTAAATTAAATAGGTCATATTGAGAAAGTGTAATTAGAACAAAGACTGGGCTGGTGGGGGTGTTAGCCATTAGATCTGGGGGGAAGAGTTTGAAGGAAAGGGAAGGGCCAGGGCAACAATGAGCGGCAGCCAATATGAAAGGCAGAGAGGCCATTATGGCTGGGCGCAGAGGGGAGTGGGGAGAGCAGCAGGAGGTGAGATTCCCAGGCGGGCGGTGCGGAAGAGGTCATGGACCAGTGGCATATGTGACTTGGTTTTCACTTGAAGTAAAATGAGGACTTATTGGAGAGTTTCAAGCAGACAGAGACATGATCTGACTCCGATTTTAAGATGATAAGCTCTGGAGTCTGTCATCAATGCCAGAGACCCTGGTGGCTAGGACTGGGGTGGTGGTGGCAGTGGGGGTGGTGAGAAGTGGCTGGAGACCGAGCCCTCGGGATTTGCTGCCAGGTTAGAAGTGGAGCGTGTGAGAAGGAGCATAGGGAGATACTTGGCTTGAGTATTTGCAAGGACAGAGACGGGGAAAACGGAAGGGGAAGCACCTTGGATGAGAATGTTAGCAGTCCAATTAGGACACGCTGAGGGGGAAGTTAGTGATATTGGGTAGGCAGCTGAGCACTGGGTTTCAGCAGATAGGAGTGGCCTGGAAAGATACATTTGAGATTTAAGACCTCGCGGTAAACCGTGGGTTCTTCTTATCAGGCAAGAAGATTGCCTTCCTGCCTTCACGCACAGAGAGAAGGTAAGAGCATGACATAGTGGGAAACATGGGGCTTTGCGGTGGGAAAGAGTACCAGTTTTACCACCTGACTGGCTGTGTGGTTTTGGACAAGTTCCTTATCTCTCTGAGTTGCAATTTACTTATCTGAAAAACTAACTATTAACACTTCCCAGGATTGTTGAACTCATGAACTTAAATGATGCCTGTCAACGTCCTGGCACACAGTAGGTACTCAACAATTAATTTTCTTCCCCCTTTTTAAATCGAGTGTGGAGGCTTACCAATGACTGTGGTACTTTGGACCAGTACTACTCCAAGTGTGGCCCTCGAACTCATAGCATCAGAGTCGCCTGAAAGCTCCTTAGAAATGCAGAACCTCAAGCCCTCCCATCCCAGGCTTTCTGCAGAAATTTCAGGGTGGGGCCAGCAATCTAAATAAGCCCTCCAGGTGATTCTGGTGTACACTAGAATTTGCGAACCATGGCTTTAGCAGGGGTCCTCAAACTACGGCCCGCGGGCCACATGCGGCCCGCCGAGGACATTACTCCGGCCCGCCGGGTGCTGCTGCCTGTCCTGCTTAGCAGCCGACTCATCCCGGGCCCGTAGTGCGCATAGGAATTTGTTCATAGTTTTTTTTTTAAACTATAGTCTGGCCCTCCAACGGTCTGAGGGACGGTGAACTGGCCCCCTGTTTAAAGAGTTTGAGGACCCCTGCTTTAGTGTCTGTCTATTCATAAGCTTTGACCTGATCCCTGAACACACCGGTTTTTCTCTCCTCATGGTTCTGCACAGCCAGCTGTTCCGTCAGAAAAAGTTGTATTAACCAAGTTACTGCAAATTCATTTAAATGGTCCTTTAGCCCTGACCTCTTAGTTGAGTCCATACTTACACTTCCAATTCTTTCCGCATTAAATAAAGTTGTTTCTAGAAGATACTTAAACTCAACATACTGGTGATACTTATATAGCAACTCACTCTCCCCTGCTCCCTGTTCCCTTCAAAAACCAGAAACTGTAAGACAACTCTGACTTCCCTCTCTTCTCCTAGGTTTGCTATTTTTTTAAATCAAATCTTTATTGTTGAAAGTATTACATGTGCCCCCCCTACCCCCCACAGACCTCTTCTAGCCCTATCTCCTCACCTCCACCACCACCCCCCCTTCCAGGCCTTCACACCCTATTGTTTTTGTCCATGGGTTATGCATATATGCATATAAGTTCTTAGGCTGATCTCATCCCACCCACCCATTCACTCCCACCTTCCCTCTGAAATTCCACAGTCTGTTGCATGCTTCTATGTCTCTGGATCTATTTTGTTTTTCAGTTTATTTTATTCATTATATTCTACATATGAGTGAGATCATGTGATCCTTGTCTTTCTCTGACTGGCTTGTTTCACTTAGCATGATACTCTCCAGGTCCCTCCATGCTGTCTCAAAGGGTAATCCTTATTTTTTAAAATTGATTTTGAGAGAGAGAGAGAGAGAGAGAGAGAGAAACATCTCCCACATGTGCCCTGACTGGGGATCAAATCCACAACCCAGGTATGTGCCCTTGACCAGAAATGGAACCTGCAACCTTTTGGTGTATGGGATGATCCATGCGGCCAGAGCTAGGTTTGCTATTTGAATAATAGAGAAAGGTATTTGCTGACCACTCCCTTATACTTGCCATTTTACATGTATCATTTCACTGAGATCTCCCTATAACTCCATAAGGTAGGACTGACATGAGCTCCCACTTAACAGACAAGGATACTGAAGCCTGAGGAATGAAATAACTCACTCAGGGGCACCAGAGGGAGATTGGGAGGCTGAAGGGGAAATTAAAACACACACAAACAAACTTGCTCTCTCCTGCTCTGCTTGCAATCACATCCTATGGTTTGTGGATAGCAACAGGGCTTCCAGGCAGAGAGTGGGCCTGTGTGTGTGTGTGTGTGTGTGTCTCTCTCTCTCTCTCTCTCTCTCTCTCTCTCTCTCTCTCTCTCTCTCTCTCTCTCTCTTTCTCTCTCAGGTTCAAGAAGCAAACTGAATTAAACAATGTCATGGCAGGGAGTTGGGCCACTAATCAAAGAGCTTGAATTCCTCTTTTCAGTGCCCTACCATGGACCTCTCCTCACCTGCTCTCGAGGAAAATGGGGCCACTTTTGTTTGCACAGAGCAATCAATGGAACTTCACAAACAGGTTGCCTGCCACTCTGTGTTACTGTTAGTTTGTTTGTGTGGAGTTGACTGTTGGTATATGGAAATGAAGATCTGTTTTCCTCATTACTTGGGAAAATGAGAGTTATTTTTTCGATTCCAACTCTTTAAAGATAAAAAAACAAGATCATTTAAGAAACAAGTAGGAGTTTTCATAAGGAACAAATTGTGTGGTAGGATTAATTCAGAGACATGTAAGAGAGAATAAGTGTAGCAAAAAATAAAAAGAGAAAGCTGTGGTGAATACTCAGAACACCTGGAGTGTAACTTTGGTAATTTTTGGCACTATCATTTGCATGTTAAGTGGGTGGCACTAAAACAGCAGCTATTCATATATGTCTCTCTGCAGCCAATTTAAAGTACACAATTATGATTTCACCCTGAAAGCTGGCAGAGTTTTCAAACACTATGTTGTCCTCTTCTCTGCCTCTGAAACACATCATGTTACAGCAAAGTAGAGATTTTGTGAGGCCAAATAGCCACAGAAAAGCAGCCACACAAAGCCAGGTGGCTAGAGAACTCACTTTCAGTCTTTTCACCTCCACCAAGCTGAGGTCAGTGTTTCCTGCCATAGTCACGTGGGCTCCCTCGATGGACGGAAACCGAACACACAGGGCATGTGGAAATGGATGGTTCTATTTCTTAGTTGTCAGGTTATATATATTTTTTTCCTCTCTTAAGGATCCATTAAAAGCTTTTTCTTTGGAAAGTAGATGCCCCAGGATAATATGATCGAACCCTAATTATTTATTGGAGAGATTCATTAAAATAAGAGAGCATTCCTTAAAATAGAAGAGGATTTTCACTTTGAGGGCAAGCAGGTTTTTCCTTCTTAACCTTAGCCACAGAGGTTGTGCTGTCCCTGGCACGTCCGTCCTTCCTGTTCTGCTTTGTGACCCATTAAAACACACACACACACACACACACACACACACACACACACACACACACACACACACCAGGGGACATATTTCATTATTTAAAACACTAGAGGCCCGATGCATGAAATTTGTGCAAGGGGCTCAGCCCCGCCCACTGGTTATTCAGAAGGTTGTTCCACTGTCCGGTCTAATTAGCATATTAGCTCTTTATTATATAGGATTTTCCCATGCATTCAATTAAAGGCTGATATTTTCTGTTGACTAAAAAGTTATAAATGTGGTAGTCCAGTGTAGGTGCTGTGGATAGTTTACTTACAGACAGATGGTGTATTCAAAGTGATGGGGAAAGGCTGTTGGCTCTTGCTTGCGGTAAAGAAACCCTGGGCAGAAGAGCTTTACAGCTCTCAGTCCCGTTGGAGGGGGTTCCTGGTCAGTGTTCCCCAAGCCATTCTGCCCCAGTGGGAATATTGTGAAATACTCACTAGTTACTTGTGCTGCCAAGACTTTGTTAATTCTCTTACTCTTTCGTATGTACTTATCAAATGTACTTGGCCTCCTTTCTACTTATTCTCACATCAGCTTCATGCCCTCAAGTAGCTATGCAAGCTGTGGAAGGTCTTTTCACATTCTTGGATTTCAGTTTCTTTAGAAATGTATGGTACATTATCTTTCAAATCTTCATCAGCTCAGAAAGCCTGTAGTTCTTTATCTATGCTTCTATGTTTTAATGCATTTGACTCTGGTCTTAATTTTTAAGCGAGTCTTGGTACTTAGCTCTCATTTGAGAGAAATGTCACAAGCAGAGATGGGAGGAAATAGAATTTTGGTGTCTTAAGTACAGGCATTAGAAACTCATGAATTATAATGAACTTTAAATTAACTGGTGACGAACTTACCTTTATATCATTTTGCTTCAGATGACTTCTCTTTAAAAAGCAGATAACATTATTTGGAGGTCAAAAAAAGAATAGTGAGAGACATAATTATGAATGCAATACAAACAAATTTTGAAAGGACAGTGGTAACATTTATGATGGACTATTATATGAAAACCATTCTTGGAATCAAATTGCCTCTTGTTAAGGGTAAAACACAGTGAGGTGTTTTACAAGAAGTCTATGTGTGCTTATTCTGGGAATCCTGAAACAAACTCCATCATAAATTAAAAGCAAGAATACCATTTATTCTATAGGCTTCTGTAAAACCAAATATATTTCTCATTTGTTCTCATTTAAAAATTTAAGTGTCCTAAGAACATTCATATATCACGCTGTGGCAGCTTTGCCATTCAACCCTTTAGTACTTTTAAAACAAGGACAAATTTCCACTTAAAAAATTATATGGATTAATTGTAAGATTTGAAAGAGAAAAGTAATTTTTAGATGAGAGAAGAAAATGATCTCTTCATTTGACCTTTTGATCTATTGTAGCTTTAAATAACCCCATAGATTTCATTGTACACAGAATATTAGAGAAGAATTGATATAGCCTGGAAAATTCTATAAACATTAAGACAAGTAAGAACAGTTATTTTGACTAATGTCCATGTCTAATCATAAATTAAAATACTGGAAGGAAATTAGATAAACATTAAGACAAGTTGAGACAGTTATTTTGAATAATGTCTCTACTTAATCATCCATTAAAATATTGAGAGGAAAAATGTTCTTTAATGTAGAACATTATAGGCTGCTCGATAGTCAGAAAACCACAGGTTTATCTGAAAAGTAAGTTGTAGTGATTGTTAAGGTCAGTGGTTCATATTTTAAACCATCTGAGAATGTAGTATGTGTTTACCAAGCTCGTGTTTAGAAACCTTCATAAATATGTATTCCCAGGATATAGCTATTAGAGAAAGTCTTGTCAACTCTCATGCACTTTCATGACAGATTGTTTTTCTTTTTCACACAAAGGATACATGACTGACTCAAAGCTCAGAACAGTTCTACAGCAGTTACATTCTCTCTAAGCTGGTTTAAAAATATTCCTCAGGGAATGCTTCGAAGAATGGCACACAGTGACAACTGGCAGAAAATTGCTTTATTAATAGTTGCCAATTCTTACCAATTCCAGACAGGTTGCATAGTCTCTGCTCAGCCCAGTCATCTATTATAGTTAACCGCCATCTCTTAAATGCTTGAAGTTTGTTCAAGTATGAAGAAATACTTTCATGCAAGCTAAGTTTTAGCTTACACAAAATAAATTTAGCCCAACTGGTGTGGCTCAGTGGTTGAGCATTGACCTATGAACCAGGAAGTCACAGTTCGATTCCCGGTCAGGACACATGCCTGGGTTGTGGGCTTGATCCCAGTGTGGGGCATGCAGGAGGCAGCCAGTCAATGATTCCCTCTCATCATTGATGTTTCTATCTCTTTTCTCCCTCTCCCGTCTTCTCTGAAATCAATAAAAATATATTTAAAAAAATAAATTTATATTAAACAAACCGAAGAAATGGGAAGCACAGGCAACTGCCCTCCCTGCTTGAGAACTTAGTACTCCCTTTGTACCAACGTGTAAAAAAGGTGGTTCCAGCTCAGGATCTTTTCCACAATGCTCCAGATGAGAGGGAACTGTTACTACTCTACTGTTCCTTCTCTGCCTCATTCTGCTTCCCCAGCCTTCCCCTTTCTTAGCATCTGTTCTATTTTCTTTCCTGTTGACACTCTCTCCTTCCTCTATTGTTTCCCTTTTATTCTTTTTCTCCCTCCTTGCATTTTCTTTCTTCCCTCCATTCTTGTGCTTCTCACTCTTGTCTCCCTTCCAATGTTGAAAGCGTTGTAGGCTAGTAGAGCCAAGTAAATTGTACCTGCGAGGACAGGGTCTGATATCCACCACAGAAAATTTATAAATTACGAATTTTTCCTTTATTTATACTGACAATTACCAGAAATTGAGTGTTAACTTGTAAAAGTCATGCCTTAATTTGAAGTGTATTTGTATAAAACCACCACACATGAAATGCAGAGTGGAATTTAAATAAATTTTAAAAATACCAAATTTTATATACTAATGGCTATTTAGACTTAGCCTAGTAAGTAAACAAGCCAACAATGAGCTCATTGGATTCAACAATTAGCTTATATGTTGCAAGTATAAATAGCAGATATTGCATGAATAAGTAAATTTTACTTTCTTGCTATTGGCGTTGTAACAGGAAGCTTTTAAAGTAGCAGTATCTCAGGTTTACAACAAATTTGTTTCCTTTAAAACAAACAAACAACAACAAAAAGCCACAGAAAAATAAGGCCTGTGGTCATGCTCTGCAAACCAGCCCCTGGGATCCATTTGGTCTAACAACCTCAGATAATTGAGAAAAGGTGTATCTGGCCCACAAGTGTAAGCTGTCTGAATATTGAGTAAGCAATAGGTTATATTCTATTTACTTTAGTCTTTAAGAAGCAAATATTGAAATAAAAATGTTCTGATGTCAGCTTTGTAGCTCCATGTGAGCTAAAGGACACTAAGTTTTTACAGGGCCTAAAATATTTAATTCTGTATTCTTTTCCCTCAGAATCTCAACGTTAATATCTAAGTAGAGGTAAGCACTAAAAATGTGACATTGAAAAGATACTACCATTGGGTCTCAAGACATCACTTTGAAATAAGAAAAAAAAATGTGGTATAACTTTATAATTAATGCAACTAAGCGTTTATTTCAAACCTATAAAAGCTGATGAGATTCCCCAATATTTTGTTTTCTTTTCTGCCCCAATATTTTTCTGATCACTAAGCTGGTCTTCCTTGTAAGGCTCTCAGGAAGATACCAAGCTAAGCAATGACACATTGCTAAGTCATAGCTATTTATTAAATACACTCTTGATTGTTTCATAGTTTGTAAGCTATTGTATTAAAACTATTTTAGCAAATGGCCTAAAAAGGTAAATAATGAAGTCATTTAATCAAAATTAGTTTGTAACATTCATCAGATCTGGATTAAAATGAATTTCTAGTTTATTTTGATATAACCTATACTATTTTGGTCTAACCTAAACCATTTGTTAAAAATTAAGTTGATAGCACACTCTTTTGTTTTAAAATAAATTTTATTTGGAAATAATTTTATATACTGAAACGTTTCAAGAATAAGAATAGTACAGAGTTTCCTGTTAGGTGGGGAATGGTATTAAAAGTACAAAACTGTGTGCTAGGAGTGTTCATTGCTACCATGGTACCTTTGCTTCTAGGGCCTTTCAGCAGACAAAGGTAATAAATATATGCATTATGTACACATATACAAAAAACATACCTACATATATACATACACATATGTACACATATGTGCATTTGCATGCATAAATACATGCATGCATGCATATAAAAATCCATATTTTTCAAAACCATGAATTCACCAGTTCTTCCAAATTCACTCTATCTCCATGAATTTCTTACCTTCTGCCATTCCATATTTGTAGTTTCCTTTCATAGTGAGGCTCCCAACTATTGACACATTTATTCCTTTATTGCCATAGTTTATCCAAGATAGCTTTAGAATGACTTTGCCCCTGGTACTACACTAAGCAAACCTGCAGAAAAAGAGTTTAGGTTTTGTGGGCAGGTTTCCCCCATTCCACAATGTTGCCCAAGACTGACGATGTATATTTGAAGTCAAACACTCTGCTCACATGGTTCTTAGATTAGTTTGTTGTCCTTTTCCTTTCCCTGTTCACTATGAATATTATATTCATTTGAAATATAATTGGATTTATGATTTTGTTTTGCTTTTAGTTTTAGGTTTTAAATTTTTTCTCTCTTTATCTTTGTTGCTTTGATGTTTTTAGTATCTAGAGCAGTAGCATGTTTTACTGTTCTAAATTCAAAACTATACAGAGAGATACAGTTATAAGTACCTTTTTCTTCTCTGTCCCTTCCACTTGATCCCCTCCTACCCTTGTTTTATGTTCTTATCCTTCCTGTGTTTCTTTTGGTAAAGATAATCAAGACATGTGTTATCCTATTCCCCCATCTTTCTTTCCTTACAGGGTATGTCCTATCATCTGTTATCTATCTATCTATCTATCTATCTATCTATCTATCTATCTATCTATCATCTATCTATCATCATCTATGTACTTTACTGCATTTTACTTTCTTTTTTTTTTTTTTATGCTTCCTTGTCTCCAGGTCTGTTTTTATTCATCAGTTTATGTTGTTCACTATTTCCCCTAGATGAGTGAGATCATGTGATACTAGAAATACACTTATAAGAACCGAAAATGAGACAAGCAATAATGGTTATGCTGAGAGGCAAATGAATCAGTCTGCAAACATTTCTTTTTTTGGTTAAAAATATCTCCCAGAAATACATTTATATCAGTCCATAGAGATTATCCTCCATCTTTTTACAGCATCACAGTACTCAATTGTGATAATAAACCAGTCTTCTATGCTTGGGCATTTATATTGTTTCTAATATTTTGCAGTTACAAATAATGTCACAATTATTAATCTTGTGCTTGTGTATTTTCATATCATGATAGGTGCAACCTTCAGGATAAATTCCTAGCAGTAGGATGACTTATGTAGTTTAGTTAAATATTGCCAAAGTTGCCTTCCTAGGGGCATTCTTCATTTTATATTTCCACCAGCAACGAATGAACATGCCTGTTTCCCACAGCCTCACCAACCAACAGAGTATTTTGTCAAGGTTTTAAATGTTTGCCAATCTAATAGATGAGAAACGGTATCTCACTATAGTTTCAACTTGCATTTCCGTTATTGTGAGTAGTGTTGTACATCTTTCATGTCCATAAAGGCCATTTTTATATCCTAAACATTTTGTCTGTTTATGTCTTTACTTTTCTTTAGGATTTTTGGCCTTTTGCCCCTCAATGTTAAAGCATTCTTTGTATAGTTGGCTTATTAGCTCCTTATCTGTATAACATGTTGCAATTGTTTTCTCCCAGGTTACCATTTATCTTTTGACTTTACTTATGGTAGGGTTTTTTTTTTTTTTTTTTTTTTTTTCACTGACCATGCAAACATTCTTTAGCTTTATATAGTCAATTTTTTCAGGCTTTTCTTTTACTGTGTCTAGATTTTTAGTCATAGAAGCCTTTCATCACACCCAGGTTAAAAGGAGATTCACTTGCTTTCCTTTAGTATTTGTACAATTTTATTTTTTTATGTTAAGGTCTCTGGGCAATTTGGAGTTTATGCTTGTGTATGGTTTGAGAAATTGATATAATTGTATCTTTATTTTATTTTTACAAATGGTTATCCAGTTATCTCAACACCATTTGTTAAAAACACGAACTTTGCCCCAATAAAGCTCTGATATCACTTTGATCATATCCTAGATTTATGCACTTTGTTAGACGTATTTCTGGATTTTGCTTTATTCCACTGGTATGTCTGTCGATACAGGTACCAGTACCACACTGTTTTAATTATCAAGGCTTTGTAGAATGCTTTAATGCCTGATAAAGCAGTCTCTCCTCAAAGCGCTTCCTGTTTAGTGTTTTCTAGCTGTTCTTTCATGGTTTCTCTCCCTCTTTTGTTTTCTATGTGAACTTTGGGATCAGCTTGTCTAGCTCCGTGAATAGCTTGTTGATACTTTTATTGAGATCCCTTTAAATCGACAAATGCACTTCGAACTGGTATATTGATGATGCTGAGATGATCTAACCAAGAACAAAGGATGCCTTTGCATTTGCTCAAGCCTCCTTTGGACAGCCCAATCTTAATTGAAGTGAATAATAATGTTTGGTGCCCTTTAATTTTTTTTTATGGTGCATTTCAATATGATGGAATAAATAAGTTTAACTGGCTGTGGTCAAAGGAAAATAACACTTTTGGAATAACTTTTGGGTGCCACATATTATGTAAACTGATATTTATTTCTCCAAACAATCATGATGTTATTGATTTTGCTTTCCACATATTGTAGAGGCGAGTCCTCTTGCAAAGAGCTTATTTTACTTCAGTGGAATAGTTAATGAATAGCACAAGTTAGACTCAACCCTGTCTGTGTGCATCAATGCACATTTCCTTTAAGTTCACTATCTGGTTAAAAACCAATATTGCATCACTGTTCTCCCATCAAAGGTGTACATTGTATACATTGTCTTGTTTGATTTTTAGAAGTATCTGTGAAGTCAATAAGGCATGTACTATCATTACACTAATTTTGCCAATAAGGAAATTGAAGAGGTTAAGTGTCCAAAGATTACGCTTTATGTAAGTGTCAGAGTTGATTCTGGAGTATATGATCACTAACCATGGTCTTATTAGGATACCATACCCAGCCTAAGAATTCAAAGAAAAACAAGTTATACCTTCTTCCTATCAGTCTTAAACATGGTTGGCTTAAAAATGAATTCTTTGAAATGAAATATCAATGCACTCCACACTTGCCCCAAGGTGCGTGGAAGCCTTCCTTTGTTCATTGTGGGTGAGAGGGTAGGGTAGCAGCCACTTCCCCTGTTACTCTGATTTCGGTTCTTATTGCTACTAACTGTCTTACCAACAAAATATAAGAACTGAATTTGAAAATTGAATTTCAACCTTTTCTGTACACTAGAATCATGGTGAAGCTTCAAAAAAAAAACAAAAAAAAAACTACAGACATCTGGATCATTCTTAAAAAAAAAAAAAAAAAGGATTCTTTAATTGGTTCAGGGTATGACCTGATCTTCAGGATCTTAAAAAACTATTCATGATGGTAATGTGCACCCAAGGTTGAAAACCACTGGCCCAGAGAATTTTTAAGGTAGCCTCAATCTTAATATTCTATGATGCTGAGATTTCTTGTTTTGTAATAGTTAAGAGTACACTCTCTGAAATCAGCAGCTTTTTCCTTACAACAATTGGCTTTTAGGTAAATTATGCAGTCTCTTTAATGCTTAATTTCCTCAGCTACGAAACAGGCACGTAACTTCATGCAGTTAATGAGTACAGTATCTTCAAAGAGTTTTTGTAAAGAAAGTAGATGATAATGTTATTAAAACACTTAACATATAGACCTGTACATAGTTAGTGCTCAATAAATGTAAGCTATTATTTTCTCTCCGACCACCTGGTTTCTCCTTGAATGCTGACTTTGAAGTAGAGTGAATCCCAAGTTAGAGGATAAATCATTGGATCTTATCTGGCCTGTGTTATACCTGGATCCAGGCTGTATTGTTTTAACGAACCCTGAACGTGTAGAGAGTAAGCAATACGAAGCACCCACTGGGAGATGCTGCAGAGAGAGACAGCTGAGTAGAGGGAGGCCCTCGGCTGCCCTGGGCAATGGGGCCAATGGGAAAAGCAGGGGAAGGAACATATAAGAGGATTCACGTTGGGTGTTGGTGCGTGTGTGCCCTGGGAGTGTAAGAATGCTTGTCTAAGTGAAATTCTTTATGTGTTCAGAAAACAGAAGACCGTGAGAGGGGAATAACAAAACAAAACAAGGAACTCAGAAAATGAAGAAAGAAAAGTGCATGAGAACAGAAAAGAAATCCTTTTTCCTTTCCCTGCTATCTCCTTTCCTTCACCACCCACGGATTCTTGGCTCATTTTTGTGCCCTCCCATGTGCATATTGTTTCTTGGCTGCTGTTAGAAGAATGAGAGAAAAAAATGGACTTTTAAAAGTCTGGGATAGCTTTGAAACTACAGATTTTGTATAACCAACTCAACTCCCCTCCCCCTCCCTCTCTCCCCCCTCCTTCTCTCCCCCCTGCCTCCCTCTCTTCATCTCTTCCTCCCTTTCCCTTTCCCTTTCCCTTTCCCTTTCCCTTTCCCTTTCCCTTTCCCTTTCCCTTTCCCTTTCCCTTTCCCTTTCC
The DNA here is from genome assembly GCF_963455305.1 of Plecotus auritus. Taxonomy (NCBI): domain Eukaryota; kingdom Metazoa; phylum Chordata; class Mammalia; order Chiroptera; family Vespertilionidae; genus Plecotus; species Plecotus auritus. The sequence goes on along the minus strand of NC_137773.1, from coordinate 158,839,070 downwards.
CTTTCCCTTTCCCTTTCCCTTTCCCTTTCCCTTTCCCTTTCCCTTTCCCTTTCCCTTTCCCTCCCTCCCTCCCTCCCTCCCTCCCTCCCTCCCTTCCTTCCTTCCTTCCTTCCTTCCTTCCTTCCTTCCTTCCTTCTAGCATTAACTAAGAGCCAGACTCATTTAGTACTCAGCAAGTATTTTGAAGACATTATATTTTGGCTTCACAAGGACATCCTTAAGAAGCTCGTAATTTCCAAATTTTGGGATGGCTATCATAATAGGCTCATTTTCCTCACTTATGTCTAGTAGAGTGATTCTCACACTTTGCTGTGCATCAGAATCACCTAGAGCAGTGGTCAGCAAACTCATTAGTTAACAGAGCCAAATATCAACAGTACAATGATTGAAATTTCTTTTAAGAGCCAAATTTTTTAAACTTAAACTTCTTCTAACGGCACTTCTTCAAAATAGACTCGCCCGGGCCGTGGTATTTTGTGGAAGAGCCACACTCAAGGGGCCAAAGACCCGCATATGGCTCGCGAGCCGCAGTTTGCCGACCGCTGACCTAGAGGGCTTGTTAAAACACAGATCTTGGGGGTCACTTCCAATTTCTGATTCAGTAGGTCTGGTGTGGGGCCCAAGAATTTGCATTTCTAGCGAGTTCCCAGGTTTCCATCTTCCCTCCTAGTTGTCATCAGAGTATACGCCACCACAGGCAGCTTCAGGAAATAGGTTTGCTGGGGTGGTGGTGGTGCAGGGTGCTGAGGACATGGCTGGAGGATTCTTGTGTCCATGAAGCCCCTGACTGAGCTAAAGGGGAACTGAGGAAATGAGTCAATCTTTCCCCTTCTTCAGAGCTACACTGCTCTTCTGGCTCAGCTAGTGCAGTGAGCCATGACTGTATTTTGCATAACAGTTCACCGCTGCTGTCTTTAATGGAAATATCTCCATATGGTGACACATAATCTCCTTTCAATCTAGAGCAGTCATTAATTTTTTTTTTGAGTGGGTCTGTTACCATAGGTACTTAAAAGAAGGCATTCCACATATTGTAGAAAACAACTTATAACCTCCTTTTAATAGTGTCTTTTTAAAAACTATATTTT